>NC_047038.1:100808109-101108109 GCF_011762595.2 Tursiops truncatus
TTTTATTTATTTTATTTTATTTTATTTTTTTTAACATCTTTATTGGGGTATAATTACTTTACAATGGTGTGTTAGTTTCTGCTTTATAACAAAGTGAATCAGTTATACATATACATATGTTCCCATATCTCTTCCCTCTTGCGTCTCCCTCCCTCCCACCCTCCCTATCCCACCCCTCCAGGCTGTCACAGAGCACCGAGCCAATATCCCTGTGCCATGCGGCTGCTTCCCACTAGCTATCTACCTTACTACGTTTGTTAGTGTGTATATGTCCATGACTCTCTCTCGCCCCGTCACAGCTCACCCTTCCCCCTCCCCATAACCTCAAGTCCGTTCTCTAGGAGGTCTGCGTCTTTATTCCTGCCTTACCCCTAGGTTCTTCATGACATTTTTTTTTTTCTTAAATTCCATATATATGTGTTAGCATACTGTATTTGTCTTTTTCTTTCTGACTTACTTCACTGTGTATGACAGACTCTAGGTCTATCCACCTCATTACAAATAGCTCAATTTCGTTTCTTTTTATGGCTGAGTAATATTCCATTGTATATATGTGCCACATCTTCTTTATCCATTCATCCGATGATGGGCACTTAGGTTGTTTCCATCTCCGGGCTATTGTAAATAGAGCTGCGATGAACATTTTGGTACATGACTCTTTTTGAATTTCGGTTTTCTCAGGGTATATGCCCAGTAGTGGGATTGCTGGGTCATATGGTAGTTCTATTTGTAGTTTTTTAAGGAACCTCCATACTGTTCTCCATAGTGGCTGAACCAATTCACATTCCCACCAGCAGTGCAAGAGGGTTCCCTTTTCTCCACACCCTCTCCAGCATTTATTGTTTCTAGATTTATTGATGATGGCCATTCTGACTGGTGTGAGATGATATCTCATTGTAGTTTTGATTTGCATTTCTCTAATGATTAATGATGTTGAGCATTCTTTCATGTGTTTGTTGGCAGTCTGTATATCTTCTTTGGAGAAATGTCTATTTAGGTCTTCTGCCCATTTTTGGATTGGGTTGTTTGTTTTTTTGTTGTTGAGCTGCATGAGCTGCTTGTAAATTTTGGAGATTAATCCTTTGTCAGTTGCTTCATTTGCAAATATTTTCTCCCATTCTGAGGGTTGTCTTTTGGTCTTGTTTATGGTTTCCTTTGCTGTGCAAAAGCTTTGAAGCTTCATTAGGTCCCATTTGTTTATTTTTGTTTTTATTTCCATTACTCTAGGGGGTGGGTCAGAAAGAATCTTGCTGTGATTTATGTCATAGAGTGTTCTGCCTATGTTTTCCTCTAAGAGTTTGATAGTTTCTGGCCTTATATTTAGGTCTTTAATCCATTTTGAGCTTATTTTTGTGTATGGTGTTAGGGAGTGTTCTAATTTCATTCTTTTACATGTACCTGTCCAGTTTTCCCAGCACCATTTATTGAAGAGGCTGTCCTTTTTCCACTGTACATTCCTGCCACCTTTATCAAAGATAAGGTGTCCATATGTGCATGGGTTTATCTCTGGGCTTTCTATCCTGTTCCATTGATCTATCTTTCTGTTTTTGTGCCAGTACCATACTGTCTTGATAACTGTAGCTTTGTAGTATAGTCTGAAGTCAGGGAGCCTGATTCCTCCAGTTCCTTTTTTTGTTCTCAAGATTGCTTTGGCTATTCGGGGTCTTTTGTGTTTCCATACAAATTGCGAAATTTTTTGTTCTAGTTCTGTGAAAAATGCCAATGGTAGTTTGATAGGGATTGCATTGAATCTGTAGATTGCTTTGGGTAGTAGAGTCATTTTCACAATGTTGATTCTTCCAATCCAAGAACATGGTATATGTCTCCATCTATTTGTATCATCTTTAATTTCTTTCATCAGTGTCTTATAGTTTTCTGCATACAGGTATTTTGTCTCCTTAGGTAGGTTTATTCCTAGATATTTTATTCTTTTTGTTGCAATGGTAAATGGGAGTGTTTTCTTGATTTCACTTTCAGATTTTTCATCATTAGTATATAGGAATGCCAGAGATTTCTGTGCATTAATTTTGTATCCTGCTACTTTACCAAATTCATTGATTAGCTCTAGTAGTTTTCTGGTAGCATCTTTAGGATTCTCTATGTATAGGATCATGTCATCTGCAAACAGTGACAGCTTTACTTCTTCTTTTCCGATTTGGATTCCTTTTATTTCCTTCTCTTCTCTGATTGCTGTGGCTAAAACTTCCAAAACTATGTTGAATAAGAGTGGTGAGAGTGGGCACCCTTGTCTTGTTCCTGATCTTAGTGGAAATGCTTTCAGTTTTTCACCATTGAGGATGATGTTTGCTGTGGGCTTGTCGTATATGGCCTTTATTATGTTGAGGAAAGTTCCCTCTATGCCTACTTTCTGCAGGGTTTTTATCATAAATGGGTGTTGAATTTTGTCAAAAGCTTTCTCTGCATCTATTGAGATGATCATATGGTTTTTCTCCTTCAGTTTGTTAATATGGTTTATCACATTGATAGATTTGCGTATATTGAAGAATCCTTGCATTCCTGGAACAAACCCCACCTGATCATGGTGTATGATCCTTTTAATGTGCTGTTGGATTCTGTTTGCTAGTATTTTGTTGAGGATTTTTGCATCTATGTTCATCAGTGATATTGGTCTGTAGTTTTCTTTCTTTGTGACATCCTTGCCTGGTTTTGGTATCAAGGTGATGGTGGCCTCGTAGAAGGAGTTTGGGAGTGTTCCTCCCTCTGCTATATTTTGGAAGAGTTTGAGAAGGATAGGTGTTAGCTCTTCTCTAAATGTTTGATAGAATTCGCCTGTGAAGCCATCTGGTCCTGGGCTTTTCTTTGTTGGAAGATTTTTAATCACAGTTTCAATTTCAGTGCTTGTGATTGGTCTGTTCATATTTTCTATTTCTTCCTGATTCAGTCTTGGCAGGTTGTGCATTTCTAAGAATTTGTCCATTTCTTCCAGATTGTCCATTTTTTTGGCATAGAGTTGCTTGTAGTAATCTCTTATGATCTCTTTTATTTCTGCAGTGTCAGTTGTTACCTCTCCTTTTTCATTTCTAATTCTATTGATTTGAGTCTTCTCCCTTTTTTTCTTGATAAGTCTGGCTAGTGGTTTATCTATTTTGTTTATCTTCTCAAAGAACCAGCTTTTAGTTTCATTGATCTTTGCTATTGTTTCCTTCATTTCTTTTTCATTTATTTCTGATCTGATTTTTATGATTTCTTTCCTTCTGCTAGCTTTGGGGTTTTTTTGTTCTTCTTTCTCTAATTGCTTGAGGTGCAAGGTTAGGTTGTTTATTCGAGATGTTTCCTGCTTCTTAAGGTGGGCTTGTATTGCTATAAACTTCCCCCTTAGAACTGCTTTTGCTGCATCCCACAGGTTTTGGGTCGTTGTGTCTCCATTGTCATTTGTTTCTAGGTATTTTTTGATTTCCTCTTTGATTTCTTCAGTGATCACTTCATTATTAAGTAGTGTATTGTTTAGCCTCCATGTGTTTGTATTTTTTACAGATCTTTTCCTGTAATTGATATCTAGTCTCATGGCGTTGTGGTCAGAAAAGATACTTGATACAATTTCAATTTTCTTAAATTTGCCAAGGCTTGATTTGTGACCCAAGATATGATCTATCCTGGAGAATGTTCCGTGAGCACTTGAGAAAAATGTGTATTCTGTTGTTTTTGGATGGAGTGTCCTATAAATATCAATTAAGTCCATCTTGTTTAATGTATCATTTAAAGCTTGTGTTTCCTTATTTATTTTCATTTTGGATGATCTGTCCATGGGTGAAAGTGGGGTGTTTAAGTCCCCTACTATGAATGTGTTACTGTCAATTTCCCCTTTTATGGCTGTTAGTATTTGCCTTATGTATTGAGGTGCTCCTATGTTGGGTGCATAAATATTTACAATTGTTATATCTTCTTCTTGGATCGATCCCTTGATCATTATGTAGTGTCCTTCTTTGTCTCTTTTAATAGTCCTTATTTTAAAGTCTATTTTGTCTGATATGAGAATTGCTACTCCAGCTTTCTTTTGGTTTCCATTTGCATGGAATATCTTTTTCCATCCCCTTACTTTTAGTCTGTATGTGTCTCTAGGTCTGAAGTGGGTCTCTTGTAGACAGCATATGTAAGGGTCTTGTTTTTGTATCCATTCAGCTAATCTGTGTCTTTTGGTGGGAGCATTTAGTCCATTTACATTTAAGGTAATTATCGATATGTATGTTCCTATTCCCATTTTCTATATTGTTTTGGGTTCGTTATTATAGGTCTTTTCCTTCTCTTGTGTTTCTTGCCTAGAGAAGATCCTTTAGCATTTGTTGTAAAGCTGGTTTGGTGGTGCTGAACTCTCTCAGCTTTTGCTTGTCTGTAAAGGTTTTAATTTCTCCATCAAATCTGAATGAGATCCTTGCTGGGTAGAGTAGTCTTGGTTGCAGGTTTTTCTCCTTCATCACTTTCAGTATGTCCTGCCACTCCCTTCTGGCTTGTAGGGTTTCTGGTGAAAGATCAGCTGTTAACCTTATGGGGATTCCCTTATGTGTTATTTGTTGTTTTTCCCTTGCTGCTTTTAATATGCTTTCTTTGTATTTAATTTTTGACAGTTTGATTAATATGTGTCTTGGCGTATTTCTCCTTGTATTTATCCTGTATGGGACTCTCTGTGCTTCCTGGACTTGATTAACTATTTCCTTTCCCATATTAGGGAAGTTTTCAACTATAATCTCTTCAAATATTTTCTCAGTCCCTTTCTTTTTCTCTTCTTCTTCTGGAACCCCTATAATTCGAATGTTGGTGCGTTTAATGTTGTCCCAGAGGTCTCTGAGACTGTCCTCAGTTCTTTTCATTCTTTTTTCTTTATTCTGCTCTGCAGTAGTTATTTCCACTATTTTATCTTCCAGGTCACTTATCCGTTCTTCTGCCTCAGTTATTCTGCTATTGATCCCATCTAGAGTATTTTTAATTTCATTTATTGTGTTGTTCATCGTTGCTTGTTTCATCTTTAGTTCTTCTAGGTCCTTGTTAACTGATTCTTGCATTTTGTCCATTCTATTGTCCATTCTATCTCCAAGATTTCGGATCAACCTTACTATCATTATTCTGAATTCTTTTTCAGGTAGACTGCCTATTTCCTCTTCATTTGTTAGGTCTGGTGCATTTTTATCTTGCTCCTTTATCTGCTGTGTGTTTTTCTGTTTTCTCATTTTGCTTATCTTACTGTGTTTGGGGTCTCCTTTTTGCAGGCTGCAGGTTCGTAGTTCCTCCTGTTTTTGATGTCTGTCTCCAGTGGCTAAGGTTGGTTCAGTGGGTTGTGTAGGCTTCCTGGTGGAGGGGACTAGTGCCTGTGTTGTGGTGGAAGAGGCTGGATCTTGTCTCTCTAGTGGGCAGGTTCACGTCTGGTGGTGTGTTTTGGTGTGTCTGTGGCCTTATTATGATTTTAGGCAGCCTCTCTGCTAATGGGTGGGGTTGTGTTCCTGTTTTGCTAGTTGTTTGGCACAGGTTGTCCAGCACTGTGGCTTGCTGGTCGTTGAGTGAAGCTGGGTGCTGGTGTTAAGATGGAGGTCTCTGGGAGATTTTCGCCGTTTGATATTATCTGGAGCTGGGAGGTCTCTTGTGAACCAGTGTCTTGAAGTTGGCTCTCCTACCTCAGAGGCAGAGCCCTGCCTCCTGGCTGGAGCACCAAGAGCCTTTCATCCACACGGCTCAGAATAAAAGGGAGAAAAAGTAGAGGGAATTAGTAGATGTATGAGGAAAGAAAGAAGGAAAGGAGGGAAGGAAGGAGGGAAGGAAGGAAGGAAGGAAGGAAGAAAGAAAGAAAGAAGCAAAGAAGGAAAGAAGGCAAGAAGGAACGAAAGGAGGGAGGGAGGGAGGGAGGAAGGAAGGAGGGAAAGAAGGAAAAACAAAAAGAAAGAAGATACAGTAAAAATAAAATAAAGTATAATAAAGTTATTGAATTAAAAAATTCTTAATTAGAAAAAAAAAAAAAAAGGACGGATAAAACCTTAGGACAAATGTTGGAAGCAAAGCTGTACAGACAAAGTCTTACACAGAAGCATACACATACACCCTCACAAAAAGAGGTAAAGGGGGAAAAATCATAAATCTTGCTGTCAGAGACCACCTCCTCAATTTGGGATGATTCGTTGTCTAAAGGAGGGAAGGAAGGAGGGAAGGAAGGAAGGAAGGAAGGAAGAAAGAAAGAAAGAAGCAAGGAAGGAAAGAAGGCAAGAAGGAACGAAAGGAGGGAGGGAGGAAGGAAGGAAGGAGGGAAAGAAGGGAAAACAGAAAGAAGATACAGTAAAAATAAAATAGAGTATAATAAAGTTATTGAATTAAAAAATTCTTAATTAGAAAAAAAAAAAAGGGACGGATAGAACCTTAGGACAAATGTTGGAAGCAAAGCTATACAGACAAAGTCTTACACAGAAGCGTACACATACACCCTCAGAAAAAGAGGTAAAGGGGGAAAAATCATAAATCTTGCTGTCAGAGACCACCTCCTCAATTTGGGATGATTCGTTGTCTAAAGGAGGGAAGGAAGGAAGGAAAGAAAGAAAGAAAGAAAGGACGAAGGTAAAGTATAATAACGTTCTTAAAATTAAAATTGATTATTAAGAAAAAAAATTTTAAGAAAAAAACATGGACGGATAGAACCTAGGACAAATGGTGGAAGCAAGACTATACAGACAAGATCTCACACAGAAGCATACACATACACATTCACAAAAAGAGGAATAGGGAGAAAAATCATAGATCTTGCTCCCAAAGTCCACCTCCTTAATTTGGGATGATTGGCTGTCTATTCATGTATTCCACAGATGCAGGGTACATCAAGTTGATTGTGGAGCTTTAATCCGCTGCTTCTGAGGCTGCTGGGAGAGATTTCCCTTTCTCTTCTTTGTTCTCACAGCTCACAGGGGCTCAGCTTTGGATTTGGCCCTGCCTCTGCGTGTAGGTCGCTGGAGGGCGTCTGTTTTTTGCTCAGATAGGACGGGGTTAAAGGAGCCGCTGATTCGGGGGTTCTGGCGTACGGAGGCCGGCGGCGGGGAGGGAGGGGCACGGAATGCGGGGCGGGCCTGCGGCGGCAAAGTCCGGCGTGACTCTGCACCAGTCCGAGGCCCGCCGTGCGCTCTCCCGGGGAAGTCGTCCCCGGATCCCGGGAACCCGGCAGTGGCGGGCTGCACAGGCTCCGCGGAAGAGGGGAGTGGAGAGCGACCTGCGCTCGCACACAGGCCCCTTGGTGGCGGCAGCAGCAGCCCTAACGTCTCCCGCCCGCCTTGGGGTCCGCGCCTCCAGCCGCGGCTTGCGCCCGTCTCTGGAGTCAGCGCCCTCAGCCGCGGCTCGCGCCCGTCTCTGGGGTCCGCGCCCTCAGCCGCGGCTCGCGCCCGTCTCTGGGGTCCGCGCTTTCAGCCGCGGCTCGCGCCCGTCTCTGGGGTCCGCGCTTTCAGCCGCGGCTCGCGCCCGTCTCTGGGGTCCGCGCTTTCAGCCGCGGCTCGCGCCCGTCTCTGGGGTCCGCGCTTTCAGCCGCGGCTCGCGCCCGTCTCTGGGGTTCGCGCTTTTAGCCGCGGCTCGCGCCCGTCTCTGGAGTTCCTTTAAGCAGCGTTCTTAAACCCCTCTCCTCACGCACCAGGAAACAAAGAGGGAAGAAAAAGTCTCTTGCCTCTTCGGCAGGTGCAGGCTTTTCCTCGGACTCCCTCCCGGCTAGCTGTGGTGCACTAACCCCTTCAGGCTATGTTCAAGCCGCCAACCCCAGTCCTCTCCCTGCGCTCCGTCCGAAACCGAAACCCTAGCCTCAGAGCCTCAGCTCGCAGCCCCGCCCGTCCCGGCGGTTGAGCAGACAAGCCTCTCGGGCTGGTGAGTGCCGGTCGGCACCGATCCTCTGTGCGGGAATCTCCCCGCTTTGCCCTCCGCACCCGTTGCTGTGCACTCCTCCGCGGCTTCGAAGCTCCCCCCTCCGCCTCCCGCAGTCTCCGCCCGCGAAGGGGCTTCCTAGTGTGTGGAAACTTTTCCTCCTTCACAGCTCCCTCCCACTGGTGCAGGTGCCGTCCCTATTCTTTTGTCTCTGTTTATTCCCCCTTCCTTTTGCCCTACCCAGGTACGTGGGGAGTCTCTTGCCTTTTGGGAGGTCTGAGGTCCTCTGCCAGCCTTCAGCAGGTGTTCTGCAGGAGTTGTTCCACGTGTAGATGTATTTCTGGTGTATTGTTACTTCCTTGCAGCAAGAATCTATATCCACCACAGGAGCTTGAAGTTACTGCCTTCCCAGCTTCACACGGCCTGGTGTTCCCCAGGAACCCGGAGTCAGCTCCCACCAAGCGCGAGCCGGCTCAGGCTCTGTCTGTTCCATTTTTGAAGTCAGAGCTGAATCTAAAGACAAATGATACAATGTATGAATGAAGAGTATTATATGGGAATTTTGCTTAACAGGCTTATGGAGGACAAATGATCAACAAACCAGCTTTAAAAAGCTAAGTGCTAGATCATTCACATATTATTTCTTAGTATTTTGATATTGTTTCTAAGCTGCCTGATAACATGGAAATTTAATGCTAGTTCCCAAAACCTGTCTGAAAGATTTATAGGTCATTTCTCTCTTCCAGTGGTTGTATATAGATCTCACATCATGGTCTATAGTGATCAATTACCTTAATTCCATGGTAGAGAGTACTTTAATGTAAAGATAATGGCCTCTGTGACTAAATTCATAAGAATAATTACCTTATTGAAACAAAAACATAGGAACACAAAGAGCTACCGCTCCTAAGTAAGCATGTGCCCGTTGAAATCAGGTATAGCTAAATAAAGAGAATATTTGGTGGGATAATTAAACCAAATTTCTATGTTTTAATGAAGTAATAGAAATGTAACAGGAATATTTGCTGTAGTTTATTTTATTGACATTAGGTAATCAACATCGTTTGGCAATTGTCAGGTTAATACCTTTCTTTTAGATTTCCTACCAGTTCTTAATCACTTTCTTATAATTGTTCTCTTTAAAAGAATTTTCTCCCCCAATCTCAAAGAAACGTCCATCTATTTCTCTTGTGGTCATCTCCTACCAAGAAAACAATATTTCTCTTATTTGAACCCTTCTTCCCCAATCCCATGCTGGGAATTCTAGCCTCCTGAAGTCTCCCCACTAGTGTTATTGTAGAATTTCTTTGTAGAAGTGGCTCATGGCTAGAATGTGTTTAGAAGTGGGTGCCAGATTCCTCTTCTTGAAGTTTCATTTGCATAGCAAGCACAGTGTGTTTATTTATTTATTTGTTTGTTTATTTGGGGGTCATGGAGTTAAAGTTCCTCTATCCCAATATATTTTGCTCCTTACTATCTCCTTATTCTACTGATGCTCAGAGGCCTTGGCAGTGTTTCATGCTTGCTCTCTCAATTGTCCTTTCAGATCCCAATGTTGCAACTGTCATTGTCTGCTCCTGCTCTGGGGATCTCTTTTTTTTTTTTTTTTTTGTGGTAAGCAGGCCTCTCACTGTTGTGGCCTCTCGTGTTGCGGAGCACAGGCTCCGGACACGCAGGCTCAACGGCCACGGCTCACGGGCAGCCGCTCCGTGGCATGTGGGATCTTCCCACACCGGGGCACGAACCCATGTCCCCTGCATCGGCAGGCGGACTCTCAACCACTGCGCCACCAGGGAAGCCCTGGGGATCTTTTTTGAATGTCACCTAATTGCAATGTTCTATCTCGATCCTCTATTCAAATATAGAATTTTCTGGATTGCTACTCAAGACATTATCTTCTCTTCATGATCTATCACACTCCAATGTTAAAGTGAATACTTTATACCCCATGAGTGCTTATGGGGTATAAAGTGCTGGATGCGTTTCTATAAAGTACACTTCTTTGAACTCTCAAAATCTTTCATGGAGTTTGGTTTAAACATCTCTTGTAGATTTTATTGTCTTTATTGAAACCCTTCCACCTTAGACTTTGCTTATGTACCATACTGAGGATGATATGATTAAAAGGCACTGGGCACTACATCACATGATCCTTTCTCCTCTTCAGCAGTTTCCCACTATCATGGGACAGATGTGGAGTTCTCAATCCTTCTTCCCACAGGTTGAGTTCTTTTTTGAAAGGATCCAAAGTGACACACCAAGTCAATCCCCACTCCATCATACTCTCAGTGTGAATGCTAGTGTGAACACTGATCAGTTTTCAAGCAAAAGCACCACCCACTTCAAGTCAATATTCATTCAAAAGACAGGTGTGTGGGAAACCACTCTATACACTTCATGTAAATAGATTTTTTTTTTTTTTTTTGCTTATTTAGTTGTGTGTTTATAGAGCTGGAGAAATCTGCAGTGTGAAGCAGGGCATGATTGGCTAGGAGGTCAAGGATTTCCTTATAAGTCTGGCAGGCCCTGTTTTCTAGGGTAAGCTGAGTTGGATGATTGTGATTGCTGTTAGATTTCTGTGACAGTGAGGCATTTCCCCTAAGTGCAGGCTGACTTCATTTTGGTTTGTGACCTGGGGCAGGCCACTGGAGAGGCCTCCATTTGGCGTCCCAATAAACAAATTAATGTTGTCATCAGTATTAACACTGAAGCTAACAGCTTTCCACTTCTCTCTCCTTGTGGCTCTCGTCTTACTGCCTTTCTTATTCCTTTAGCTTCCTCCCGCCATTCTTATATTTGTTCTTTCTCATTTATCTTCTTCATTCTTTATTTATGACATTTTCTCATCATTTATTCTTATTTCTATGGCTTTCCAGTTTTCTTCCTTTCTTTTTGCAACTTGAAGAGCAGTCAAACTGACAGGCAGAGTGAGACAAGTGATGGAGGGAAAGAAATGCTTGGGGCAGCGGGAAGATAAAGTTTTGTGTGTGTGTATGTGTGTCCACTGTGGGTTGAGGCAGGGGTGAAGATGGAGCAGGTATACAACATTTTTCCCATGTAGCAATTTACTGCTCCCTTTTTTTTTTTTTTGGTTAGGTTTTTGGTTTTTCGTTTGGGGGATTTTTTTGGTGGGAAGGGTTGGGGTTTTGTTTTGCTTTGTTTGTTTGTTTTGGTTTTAAGAAAGGTCTCCAAATGAAATTGCGTCCAAAAATAGTGAACTGTTAATCTCTCTCTTGAAATGCCTTCTTTTTTTTTTTTTTTTTTTTTTTTTGCGGGCCTCTCACTGTTGTGGCCTCTCCCATTGCGGAGCACAGGCTCCGGATGCACAGGCCCAGCGGCCATGGCTCATGGGCCCAGCCACTCCGCGGCAGGTGGGATCTTCCCAGACCGGGGCACGAACCCGTGTCCCCTGCATCGGCAGGTGGACTCTCAACCACTGCACCACCAGGGAAGCCCAAAATGCCTTCTTTTTAACTATTATTATTATTGTCGTTGTTGTTCTTATTATTAAGCCAATTATTATACTCTTGTTTGAAGAACTGTCAGTAGACAAAAGTCATCTCCATCTTACACATGAAGAAGGTAGGCTCAAGGAGTTTCAGCAACTTCTCCAGTGGTACATTACTGCTGGACACAGGACTATCTGATAAAACTTCAGCATGATTTGCTTGAACTGACAATAGTATTTTATTCCTAGGCCCTTTGCATAGATCACTGGCAGCTCCGTGCCTAAACATGCGTACACATACCCTCTTAGGTATGTATTTGTATCCACATGGTCGCACCCTTTTCACTGATTAAAGAACAAGATGACTGCCTCAGGCTGGAGCTGATGAGATACCTTTCTGAGTAGAGTTTGTCTAGGATACATGTAAGATCAAAAAATGCACTTGGTAAATCATTTAAAAAGAAGAATGTCAGGATGTGAATTTGCATAAAGACTGATGCATTTTCAAAAACATCGAACCGGGATAGTTGACCAGCTGGCAGAATTCAGTTCTTGTTGGTTCACTACTTTTCTTAAGAAAATACAAACATCCAGAAAGATGTAAAAGAGTTATTCCAATCAGTCTTATAGGGATTTAATATGTATATAAGTTTTTTAATGGCTTAAGGTATAACTGTGTTGAATCCTGCATTAAAAACAAAGTAATCAGATAACTTTTCTGGAAAATTTTAAAGCACCGGCTTATTAGTAAATGTGTTTAAAGTTAAAAGTACTCTTTGCTTCATTTTGGGAAATCCCTACTTTGTGAAGAAAAAAAATCTTTGGAGGGAATAAAAATTTCCATACTAGATAGATTGCTTGAAATTTATTTATCAAATGCAAATAAGAAGAGAACAAAACTATATTGGTAACCAAAGTAGAATTTTTCCTCCCTTGCATTTGGGACAAGGTCAGTTAATCAGTAAATGACTTTGGCTGTGTTACAAGCGCTGTTCAGTAGCACATTTCAGTTCCTATCTTCACTTCATCTGCACACTTTCAGAGCTCACTATTTCTTTACTTTTGGTTTGACGATTTCCATTATGTAGAGATAGAGTCAACATGGAAAAAGAAGACGGAGAAATTATTATTTAAAGGTGAAAAGGTAGTAAGATAGTATCCAGTGATAAAGAAATAAGGCTGATATTATGTGGCAAAAATCATTTAAGTTCTGGAAACAAAATATACTTTGAGATATCATCTGCTCAACTCCCAGGTAAAATTAAATTTAAACAAAACAGTAAATTAAAAGTCTAACTTCTTTCCTATACTCTCCAAAATCCCAAAATATCTTTGAACTTCATTATCTCCATCTGTAATATATAATACTATTTAAAGTAATCCATATCCAGCAAGATAATATTTTTAAAATGTGACGAGCCTCACATGATAAAAATATTCACAGAGTAATTAAGGTAATAAAGATAAATATTAATGTAGCAATATCTACCAAGTTCTGCAACATTAAAATGGCTAACATAACAAAGAAGTCAGAAGAACAAAAAAGATGTGTGCATTAAAATGCTTATTCTTCCAACCTGTGGTGCAAAGCAAAATTGGAGAAAACACAGAAATAGAGAATAGAGAACTGAATAGAGAACTTACTCTAGTGGTCTATAACAGCTGTTTGACAATGTCCACCTGCTCATCTATATATTTACATATTCTTAATATCAAATGCTTTCTTCCTTTCTATCAGTATTTTTTCTTCTCTTAACTATTCAGGATGGATTGGCTGATCATTTGGACTGAGTTTGAGAAGGAGTAGAGTATGCAGCAAGCACAATTAACATTCATTTACATGCAAAACTAAGTAATGTGAGGAATTTAAAGTTGTATTATCCTGCAGATCATTTTTAATACCAAAATTTTTTCATACAGAAGAAAGAGTGTTCCTGGCTCTGCAAAGTCATGAGATTCTCCTGGGGCCCAGAAATGCTGAGCCAGGGCTTCCAGACCTGATGCTTTTGTATTGAACAAAATCAGTCTTCCAAATTCCACTCATGTTTGAACTCTACCCTGTTGATTTTTCCTCTTGAAATAGCAGAAAATGACAGCTTCCTTTAGAAAGAAGAGCAGGTACCCATAAGATACCTTTGCATAGTATCATGGCCATACATATGAAACCGTCTTCACCACGACATTTGGACTAGAAGATGTTCAATTAATTACTCCACTAAAAGTTTCGGTTAAAGCAGGGAACTGTCAAACAAGGCACACACAATGTAGAAATTTTATACCAATTTAAAACATTTAAATGTATATGCATTTGCCAATTTTGATGTGAGGCCAAGCTCTTTTCTTTGAGTAGGAGTCAAATGATTTGTTTTCTTCTTGTCTTTTTTGCAGAAGTTGCTCCTATAATTTATCACTTGTAATTTTCATATTCAGTTTCTTTACAAATACACTTGCAAAGTAATGTGAGCTCAGAACCTTTCCAGATTCCTATGATTTGTTTTTAAAATCACGTAGGTATACTGAGGTATGAGTTTTTTAAAACCAATAATTACTTTGGTCTTGCTCACATCTAATTTAATAGTAACGTTGTTTTATGTCCGTCCTGTACAACAAATCCTTAAACTAGTTTTCATAGAACACTCCTCTTTGTTTTTTGCCTCCATATTTGAACACTTCATATTTTATACACTACAAAATAATATTTATGAAACTGAGTTCCTCAGACCATTTGTCTATAGGTATTGGAGTGGAGTAAATGTTTTCAGATCAAATAAGTTTAAGAAATGCTAGTGTATAGTAAGTTATGCAAGTTTCTTGACTGAATAACTTTTTCATGACATTTGCAAGAAGTCTGACTTAACATACTACGTTTGGCAACAAACACAATTTACCCAGCTGGTGGGAGCAGAAGTAAGCAGGCATACAAAAAAGGAACTAGCCACAAAACTTAGGGTCCTGTGAGAAACAAACCTGTTTTATAGAGGGAAATGGAGAACGCTGGTTACCGAAGGCACTGAGGAGATAAAAGCTAGTGAAGAAACTCCCTTATATATTAGTTTTAACTATGTCAAGCCTGCAAAAATTCTGTGTCCTATAGGTATATGTGTTGAAGTGTATATAATTGTCCTCATCCATAAACTGCAGAGTAAATACTCCAGAATCACTCTTTCCTGGATGGCATACAACCTTCCTCAAGGTCCCATCTGTCTCTTTTATCTCTCTCTATTTTTCTGTTTCTTTTCTTTTTCTTTCATTCCTTTTTTCACCACATTTGGCAAAGCTTTGTCTATAACTACATTTTTAATTTTTATGATTAAGCCTTCTGGCCTTAGAGATGTTGTTTATCTTCTTGGGAGTACTCAGGGTAAAGATGTTGCTAATCTTCTAGAGAAAATACAGTAAATTTTGCTCCCAAGAGGAGCAAGAGTAGTTCCTACATGATTCTCAGCTTTCTACACAGCAGCATGTTTTGCTGATACAGAAATATGATAAATGAATTACTTAAACATGCACGTCCCTACCAAGTCATCTAAGGATAGCTTTGGTGGTGACATTTAAGCAAGTGTATGTTATGACCTGACTGTTAGATAAGACTATTTTGTGTCAGCAGATCTGAACTCTTTATATATGTACCGTACAAAATATTAATTTATAAAACTGAGTTCCTCAGATCATTTGTCCATGTTTAAAGGGGAGCAAATGTTTTTAGATCAATTAAGTTTAGAAAATGCTAGCGTATACCAAGGTATTCAAGTTGCTTGAGTGAATTATTTTTCAGAAATTTTAATATGCTGATATACATTGAACATCTCTTATGGTCAGTATGGTGTTATAAATTTCCCCAATTTACTTCATCTTCAACTCTTTTTTTTTTTTCCTGGATTACCTATTACATTTTTAGGAATAAGAAAAATTTAAAGCATCCAAGCAACTGGCTAAGGAGAGAGGAGTTATGAGTGGAAGTGCCTGAACTGGTAACAAGTTATACTTTTGCGAGAGAGAAGGAAGAAGGAAAAGTCAAGAATGGGGCAAAAGTTGTAAGGGAAGACTTTATGGTATTCAGAATGGTTGAGATGGAGAAACCAAAGGAAAATTGGGTCTGAACAAAATTAAGTTGCTGCTACCTTCTTTGAAATGTGTTCTTATTTATTATTACCATGACTATGAACAAAACCAAGATTATGTGGACCTCTCCATTAAACTTGCCACTTAATTTAAAACAAGGTAAGCGTGAAGAATAGTCTAATTCTCAATCGTGGACAAAAAGGAGCCCAGTGAATATCAGTACTTTGCCCAGGAACAAGTGACTCTTGGATGTCAAAGAAGTATTCAATGTTTCTACTCCTTGGTTATCTCATCTGTATAATAGACACTATAAAACTTCCACTGTAGGATTATTCTGAGAATTGAATAAAGTAAAATGTGTGAAAATGCCAAGCATAGTGCTTGGCAGGCATATAGTAGGCATACAGTAAATATTACTTTTCTCTTTTGTTTACACTTACCGTGTGCCCTCACAGTTCCAACAGTGGCCTGCATTCTTAAAGGCAAAGTTAACCTTTTAATATTTACACTATCTTAATTCACTAAGTGCAGTCGCCTTGTTTTCTTCTGGTAAAAGAAATCTTTTCAGGGCCAGTTACTTCTTCTAGGGCAGTCATACTTTCTAATTTGTTTTTGGTACTAGAAATATATCATAAAAAAGTAAGAAAAATTAATGATTTACCAATCTGAGTTGCACATCAATCAAAGGCAGTTATTTATGTTGTGGAGATCTGTCTTCATTTTAACTTTATTCCTTCATATTGACAAAGGAGTAGTAAGAAAGTTTCTTGTCAGGATCCATTATGGGAAACCAAGGAGCAAAAAAAATAACTGACAAGAACCTTGAAACTGTAAGAACTCTCCTTCCTTACATTTCAACTACCTGTCTCATAGTAGACTAGACATAGTAGACGTGGTAGACCATTTAATGGGTGAACAGATTTTAACTTGGTGTTTTAGAATCCTAACCATAATATAATATGTTATAGGATCAATCATGTTTGTTAAGTGATAGTTTGACTTCTTGAAAGGTGCATTTTATTTACTCAGCAAGGAAGTTGAAAACATACATGGGAAAGTAATTAAGCCAAATAACTTACCAGTTGCTTTAACAACTTTGTTATACTACTGCTCCTTCAAGAAGTCCAACTTGCAGCCAAGGAGTTATTTGTTTGCCAAACAGAAAGTGAATATTCATTGTAGCCTTACGGACCAGAAGAGATGGTTCATTCTGTTGGCCACATATTTACCAAACTATAAATGGCATTTGGGTTATACTGAGTGAATCCTACTCTTCAGGGTGTATTTAATATATAACACTTCCATCGTGGTAGAGACTCCTGATTTAAAGTCTCTATCAACTCAGACAGCACACATAGATAACAACTGAAGCCTGCTGGTCTAATTTAGAGATTATGATATTTTCTTTCCCAGGAAGTTTTGTTTCCAAATGGTCACATTGAGTGCATCTAGTGCCTTTACACTTGTACCTTCCAATGTAGGTTGATACAACATCATAGTTCCCTGACTCAAATAACCTCAAACCTTTTAACTGGCCACTCATTTTTAAGGTTGACTGAGAGAAGAAAATAAAATCTCCACGGTCTGGTAATCATGGGTGGCCCTTATTTGTAACATGTTCCCCTTGGGCTGAGTCACAAATCCGCTTTAAAAAGCTGATCAGTACTCTCTGGAACAGAATGTCAATCAGATGTGACCAGAGTTTTATAATTTGATGAAAACTTAATATTTTCAAGTTGAAATTGACCTGGGCTTTGGTGAAAGGTTTAATTGTTCTGTGCCATGTCTCAGTTTGTTGATTTTTTTCTTTAGTAAGTAGATTATTTTCATGCATGCTTTAAGAATAATCAACTGAGGGTTTATGGGGTTTATGGGGGTTTATGGGGAAATAGTTCTTCTGATTTATCAAAAAGATCAAAAACACTGTGTTTAACTTTTTCTTAAATGAGAAATTTGTATACTTCTACACTCCATGTGATAGAGGGGAAAAAGGTCAAAGAATTTTTCTAATTAACTGAACATTTTGATCTTTGGTCAAAAGCATCTAAAATCTAAAAATCTTCTGATATATGCTGGACCTATGGCAATGCTAAGAGCACTGGTATATACTACATTTGATTTTACTGCAGCTAGTCTATTGTAACTTAAAAGTGAGCTTTTAGTTTTTGTTCTTATTAAAAATCTTGTTATTTGTTCACCTTAGGACTCATTGTATAGCCATAATATTTTGGTGTATTCTTTTCAGAATATAGTTCAATAAGTATAAACATTTTATTAAGTTAAACATTTTATTAAGTTTATTTATTAAGTTAACTCTATTAAGTTTATTAAGTTAATTATTAAGAGATATATTTGAAAACTTCCACTGTTAGTAATGTGAAGCTACTGCAATGTACAACTTCAAGATTTAAAACTGCTTACAGTTTGAAGCATTCTTTAAAAACCGAACCCAAACCAAACCAAAACAAACAAACAAACAAAAAACCCAGGGTGTTTAAAACATCAAAACTACCCTAGGACCTTTTTTAAAAATACAAATTTCTGGTCTCATCCTCAAAGATTCTGATTCACTTGATCTGGATTAGACCCAGTTATCCCAGTTGTTTAAAACCCTCCCCATATGATTTTTATATGTACTCTAGTCATCAGTACAGTATAATGACTGCATAAAAAGCAATGTTTTCTAAGGCATATGCCATAAAACACAAATCCCTTGAGATGACTTGCAAAGAAAAATTTCTATAGGCAAGTATGTAAGGGATCCCCTGCATATTATCCTTTCTTGGAGTTTTCGTAGAACATTTTTAAATGTTGAGACTGAGAAGTTCTGCAGAAATTCAATCTATTTAATTTAGTGTAACCTGTAGCTTCTCAGATGGATTTGATCCTGGATAACTTATTTTTTCTGTCAGTGGTGTTTTTATTTTATTTTTTTATTAAAGTATAGTTGATTTACAATGTTGTATTAGTTTCAGGTATACAGCAAAGTGATTCAGTTATAAATATATATATATATTTTTAAGATTCTTTTCCTTTATAGGTTATTACAAAATATTGAGTATAGAGCTAGATGGTTAAACCTATTTTCTCCAGAATGTCCTTTGAGAAATGCTACTAAATAAAATTTGACAAGATCCAAATTGTTATTTACATCAGTACTGCTTTTTAATGCAATATGATTATGATGTTTTTGAGAATGTGCAATATTCAAAGCTATTGAGAATTATTTTACCTTTGTTTAGACCTATGAATGGAATATTTCTATTGCCTAAATGGCATCTAAAAATTAAATACTAAAGAGTCACTCTATTTTTATATGATTTATTTTCTGATTGCATGAAACAATCAAAAAGAAAGCAAATAAATAAATAAGTACATATAAGTGGTTTGTTTCAGTGGCTTAGGTGGCCATTCCTTGAACGGAATAATGGTTCTGTGAAGCTAAACTACTAAAAAAGTGCTCTTGTCACCATATTATTAAATGTCTGCTGAATTGAAGTTTGGAAGCAAAACACGTATTGTTGGTGAGTGCTCCTTGTCACATCACAAGACTTTACAAGTAGACTGGTAAAGAACAAATTACAAATGCTTAACTCTTGCCTTTAATTGGAGGATCAGATCTAAAATTATGGTCAGGGCGCAGGTGACAGAGAATTTGTCAAAATTAGTTACTTGAGTATTTTAATTTAGTGTAATATGCTCAGAAGAAATTTGAATTATATTTAATGTGTACTTGTCTTCAATTAGGAAAAAGTATTAAAGAAGTTTTGGGTTCGGAGGTAGAGATACAGTCACAATTCTAAGAAAGGAAGCATTTCCATAGCATTGAAAGATGTTATCAAACAAGGAGAACAATGAATCATTAGTTTTACTCTCCAGAAAAGGGGAAAAAAGAGGGTGATTTGTTAATCAGCATCTCTTCAGGTCACATGGGCCAGTCACTAAGCTAAGCACATTGTGTACATTATCTCATTTAAATAGAAGAAATTTTTTTTAATCCTCTTATATCTTCAGAAAACATAATCTGTTGTTTAGAGTTTTAAAAACAAGTTGTGGTAATGGACTTATGTACTGTATCCATATTCACACTGTACACTTCCTTTTTCTATTCTTCCTTCATCTGCCCCGTCATCTGTTGTTCCAATTCTTTCTTCCCTTTTAGAAAATGACTCTGTGCTTTTTACCCAGTGAATTTAATTGAAAATGTTAAGCAAGTAGACGAAGAGCCCTGCTTTCATGTGTTTTGTATGAGGAGAAGCTTCCCTTGTGTTTGGTTTCCATTGAACATCAGTCTTACCTGGAACATAAAGCTCATTGTTGTACCTTATTCTTAAATACATATAAAGAACATTCTACTTTATAATGATAGCAGGACTGTCAAAAGCAGTTAATTTCCCCCTCACATTTAGTGAAGCAAAGAAAAATAAAACTTCATATGCCTGGTTTCAAGTATGTAGATTATCTGAAATTGTGTCCATGGGTTACTTTTCACATTTAATTCACCTTGGTTGGTTTCATGATGCTGTCACCTCAGTGCCAATTAGTACACTGGACATCTGCCAAGAAGGAGCTGAAATAAGGCCATTGGCTCATTTCATCTTGGCACAAGGTCAATGCTAAGCTGTATTTAACCTGGTGCTAGAGGCCAGACACATTGTGTAGTCCAGGAGCTGTATTATATGCAGGAGCTTTAAAATAAAGAGACTATGCAGCTTATATATGTTTTTCTTCTTCAGTCTTCTCACAAAAGGAAGATAGTGAAAACCCATCACAAATATTTCAGAATTATGGTAACCACTACCAGCATACAAAGTGTACATTATAGATTTTTCCAGCATACTAAAACTCATCGTTTATGTGAGGAAGTTGCTTGTATCACTCTCTGCTGTTTCTCAGAGTCAAATAAATGGTGACGACCGTATCATTGGGAAGACAGGGAGTATCCTCACTTGGCAGAAAAGGGGGTTTAGAAAGAAGGTACTAGTTGGGGTTGATAATATTCAAACTAACAGGGCCAGGATCAGTAATAGTGATATTGGAACCTAAGGCAAAAGGAAGAATCAGGAATAGTAATCTTGCCTTTATTTTGATATTTTGTTCATGATGGATTTTTTATGTTAATTTGTTTTGGTTAAATATGTTATTAAAATATCATTTATCTTGATTACTAAGTATTTTGGTGCTCCTTAAATTTTGTACCATTCTAATCTTTGCTCTAGAAACTAAAATAAGCTGAAAACTCAAAAGGTTTATGGAAAATCATAGGGAAAAAATCACCATACTGACCCCATATTTCATATAGTAAATAATAGATATCAAAGTTTCATCATTAATAGCGTTTGAGTTTTTTAGTGCATAATATTGAACAGTAAAGTTTCCAGCATTGTTGAAAGTCAATAATAGGTTGATTCACAGCCAAAATTTCATGAGGAACGGGATAAAGGAGATGTGGCTGAGCTACATGAAATTTGTGATCTCCTGTATTTAAACAGGGGTCTTAGTCAAGGCAGGTTCCCCTCACCTACCAGTCCACACTATTCCTTATGAATCAGAGAGATATTTTTATTATTTATATTTTAAATGAAGGAGAAGGTTAACGTCCTGGCAAGAGGGCACGTATTGGTGAAAAGGGAGACTGAATATGCAAGGAACTGATTAATTTTTTAAAATTTTCATTGTAGATGCAAAATGAAAAGAAAGTTAACTATGATTTGCGAGAAATCTTGCTTTCTCAGACATCTTACTGTGGAATAATGGCTCAGCCTTGACCAAACTTTGAGCCCCTGTATTGAATTTTCAAATTACCACCTTGCTTCTTTGTAGTTGTTAATATATTCTTAGTGTTAATATGTTCCCAGGTTCTAAGAAAAAGAGAAAGCCCCCCTGTGGCCAACTTATCATTTGGTATTCCTATAGCTGCCAACTTAAAAATGGATAGCAAAACAAATCTGGTTTATTTTTTTTACAATTATACATGTATTTAAATGTTCAATATATTTTTCTCACCTGAATCCCTTTATGAAACCTAAGTAGATCCATCACGACAAATTCAATTCAAAAAAGTATTATCTTGATATTTATCAAGGATCTTGCACTTCAAACTCTTTGAAATTGACTTCATGAGTGATTTCAACATTATATATTTTCTCTTTTTTATTAGCTCATGTGCAAATGGATTTCTGTCTGATACCTCGTTCCCAGCAAAAGTGTTGTGTGTGAGCAAGTATATATATGAGTGTATGTATACATTTGTATATGTTTAAGCACTGCATTTGCCCACGATGCCCCTGCTTTTATTGGGAATAGAAAGTGGAGATTCATATACTTCTTAATTTCCTCTACTAGATGGCACACTACTTATGAACAAGAATTGTGACTTAATCATCTTTGTATCAATGGTTCTTCTTTAGTTTGGTACCTGCCATGTCCTGTTGCTGAGGATGAACTCATCCAGAAAGTGATGCCTTGCTGCTACTCTCTCTGTCTCAGGAATCTTCTAATAATGAAGCAGTTATTTGCAAACAGTGAGCCTGGAAAAAGATGGCAATATACAGGAAGAGCTAAGGAAGGCTCAGGGGACATGGAACCAAAGAGAAGGCTCTTGTGGGGGCTGCAGAGCTTCTCAGAGCTTAGTTGTAGGCTGGAAGAAGTCCAGAGCATGGGAAAGCCAACTCAGTCCGAGGCACCTTCACTGCAGAAGGGACATCTGAGCCAGGTCTTCAAACCCGCTGAGCTCCACATGCACTTACATTCCCTCCCCGACTACAACGCCACCTGGACTTTGAGACTGTTTATCAAAACACTTTTCAAGTTCCCCCGCTTTCAGAACATTCTTCCTGATTACATAAATCAGTATTTATTTCTTACTTTCTTAACAAATGATACCTCTTATTCTCTGTATCATAAATGATTGCATCTGACTGTGTTCAGTTCATGCTTTCTTTATAATTTTCTTCCATGTCATGCTTTGTCTCCTTAATAAGATTATAATGTCCTGGGGGAGAAAGCATATCATAAATGTGTTCTGTACTCCTCACGGTGTCTTGGCAATCCTGAAAGTATATAAAATTTAAATAGGTGTGGCATTAAATTAATTGTAAGTTTATTGTTTTTTCTTTGCACTGAAGTTGCTACATATCTAGGCTTTAGAAATGAGGAGAATGTTGTGATTTAAAAGGTGCAAAATGCATCACTTACTTAAACTTAACTGTTTTAATCAGAGTCCCAATTGAAAAAGGTGACAAACTCAAATTAGCATAATTTGAAGAAAGGTATTACTTAAAAAGTGTGGATAGGCTGTGTGGGATTATAAACAATAGTGAAATAACCTGGGTCTTATAATAGTGAAGGAGCTTTTCCAGTCTGCGGTGTAAGGGGCAATGGCAGAGAGGTCTTAGTGGAACTCTGAAAAAGAGTGCCATGTAGTAAAGTCTTCTAGGGTCCAGTAGTGATTTTTGGTCAGAATACAGAGCTGACTCAAGGCAACCCCAGAGCTAGGGAGCCAGGGAAATAAATACCCTGATCTCACACTTCTTCCTCCCTCCTATCTCTGCCATGGCTGCCTATTGGCCCAACCCAGTGGAAAGCTATAAGGATGGGAATCCAGTACTATCATCCATGCAAGTTAGTCTCCCTGGGAGGAAGCTGGGTGGAAAAGTGCAGCGTGTATTTGAAGGGGCATGTGGAAGATATCTGGCACATTCTCTCTTAATGGAGCCTGGCCTGATACTTGGAAATTTATACCACTAAGGGTAGTACTTTCTTTTAAAAAATTAATAGTGAACACAGATTTTTGAATTCAGTAAGTCAAATGCCTATATGATGCCACTCCACTTTAATTACCAAGTAATGTTACATGTGCTATCCCAGAGATACATACAAAATGCTATGGAAGTCAGGGAGGGAGGGACCAATTTTACTTGGAAAGTCAGCAGGGTTTCTCCCTGGGGTAAGATCTCTAAAGGTTCTAATGAAGAAAGGAGGAAGGAAATGCTGTGCAGAGAGCACAAGGTGATTCCTGAAAGAGCAAACAGCATAGAGCAAGCATATTCTGAAGAAACCAATAATAATGGAAAAAGAAAATTGGCCTTTGGGGTCAAATTGAAACCTGTTCAAACCCCAACTCTTCCATTTATTAGCTATGTGATATTGGGAAATGAACAAAACCTCTCTGATGCTCAGTTTTATCATCTGTAAAACAGGCACAGTAATTCTTATCTCACAGGTTACTTTTATTGATTAAATGAGACAATGTATAAAAAACCAATAATTATGTCCAGTTGTTACGAGTACTCTCTTTAGACACATACTATTATTTCCAAATTCTTATTCTAGATTACAAAATAATAACCTGTTATTAGGCTGAGAAACTATAGATTAAAAGGCAAACAATCAGATAAACAACAAGAATTTACTGTATAGCACAGAGAACTATATTCAATATCTTATAATAAACTATAATGGAAAAGAATCAGAAGCTGTACACCTGAAACTAACACAATATTGTACATCAAGCAGTTCAATTTTTTTATTTATTTTTTGTGGTACGCGGGCCTCTCACTGTTGTGGCCTCTCCCGTTGCAGAGCACAGGCTCCGGACGCGCAGGCTCAGCGGCCATGGCTCATGGGCCCAGCCGCTCCGCGGCATGTGGGATCTTCCCGGACCGGGGCACGAACCCATGTCCCCTGCATCAGCAGGCGGACTCTCAACTACTGCGCCACCAGGGAAGCCCCAGTTCAATATTTTTAAAAGGGCAAACAAACAAATCATCAACAAATTAAGTTTCTAACTTGGATTCATATGGTAACTTTTGTCTTGGGTGGTGGATCACTTGTAATAGTCGGTAAGCAATCCCACTATTTCCCATTTATGGTTGTTTTGTGGTGGCATCTAGTTTTGGTACTGAATGATTTCCCTGTTTTTGCTCACTTCTTTCTTTTTAATATGTCGTAAACCGTCATGAGGTCTTCCTCATGGGTTTCAATATGCTTGAGGTCAAACTTGTATGCATATTAAAGAGCAATAAATAATAATGTTCAGTGAATGGAGTCATATAATCCTTTAATCCTCTATTAAGTTATTCAAGAAAGATCTTTCAACAGCTATCACAGCTAGTTCAGGCTTGCTTTCTTCACATCTTCTGAAAAGGGTCAGGTTTTTCCATTATCTAAAATATTGAGTTTGCTAACTCTGAGATGTTTTTGGACTCTACTGAAGAGAAACTCAGTGACCTTGATTTAATCTTGCTTTCTACTATAAAACATTCTTCTTCAGTAAATAACTTTATATCCCTTTTCTTTTTCTCTCTTGATGTATATATATAAACATATGTGTGTCAATCGATTCATTTTATGCCCTTGCCCCCATGTCCCACCCGCCACATAAAAGATCAGGAAAGATAGCATACATATATCTACTACCTCTTTGGTGACTTTCTTACATTATATTTGAAAAAGTATTCTATTGTTTCTCATTGGGTTTTTTTGTTTTTTCTTTTTTAGGAATCTTGCCTCTAGCTTAACAATATGTCCGTTGATCTGCCAATCTGTATTCAGAGTTTAGTCAGATTTAGATTGGTAGTTATATATGAATTAGACTACATGCCCCCAAACAGCAAGTGGTTTACTGACTTCTAATGCTACTGTAGACACCCGTGGGTATTCATTAAATGTTAATTAATAACGGTATGTTGAGTTGAATTGACTTGTGGATTCTGGCTGATTGCTCTTCAATTTAAAATTATGAGATGCACAGCATCAATCTATCAGCAGGCAGGATCAAATTTTGATTTATTGCATGTGTCTAGAAAATTGTAGAGCTTTAGGAATTCAAAGAAGTAGATATTTGTACTAGATATGAAAGATAATACATAACAGTAAAACAGAAACAACGTGAAAGGTCTGAGAGCATTTTCTAGGGGCTTTTCCTTGCCTCTGTTACTCTTTAAGTTCTCATTTGGAGTTATCCAAATTCATATAAAAGCTGGGTGACTTTTTAAATTATAACATTTTTGTGGATAAGTGGATAATTATGAGAACTTGAAACATTGTTGTTGTCCTGAGTGGACATTATACTTCTCTTTGCTAAGGACAATAACTATTTTATAAGGTTTTGGAAGTAGTTGCAGATTATTTTGAGAAGTAGGAAGGAATTCTTGAAATATTCTGAGTTTTTTTTAGCTTTATTATGGTTCTCTTAGTATGGTTCTCATTTGTTTTAAGTGATTTTTAGACATGACTCCATATTTATGTTTTCTGCCTGCAAATGGTTATGGAGAGTCATAGTTTTAAGGCAGAATTTCAGATTTTCATCCACTTACTTACTTAATATTACCTAAAATTATAAAATTACCTTTTTAAAAAGCCCAAGAAAAATCTTTCTATAATAATTCTGATATAATTAGCCAGATTGAATCCAATTTGGAGTAAAAAGAAAGAAGTTTAGTCTTTTAGTAAGATGGATTTGATATATTTCTGAGCATTAAAATTAATTTGTGTCCATCAAGGATTTTTTAAAAAATTGTTTAAGAGGGGTGCCTTTTGTCAGGCAAACATTCCTCAATACTACTTGTATTTAAATTAATATTCCATTAATTAAAGATGTAGAACCCTAGAGTTTTCTGAGCCTTCAATCATAGTTCCAGTTTTTCTTATTTTACATATAAATCTAGTAAATTGTATGTTATGATTTAAATATAACTTTTATTTGTTTTTGGTTAAAGCTCAATAAACATGAATTTGACAAACTAGATTTCTCTAAATATTTAAACACTGTCTATACACTAATTGAAATCACTGAATCATTTTAAACCATACAGTATATTTAATTCTCATAAGTATTTCTGACACCTTCCAAGGCAGACATAGAGATCTACCAATATCTTTCCAAGTAGGTAATGAATACTTGCCAACCTATTATCTTCAAGCATTTAGATTCCATAAATATTTTTCTTTCAAAAATTCAAATATTCACTTGTATTAGTTGAATTCTGCCAACACATATGCTACTTGGTTTTAAACCATCTCTTCATCAACTGATTTACTTTGAAGTGATCCTACACCTTCCTTTAATAATAAAATTTCCTATCTGACTTATTAATCCTGAGTGTATGGTCATTATATTGATGGTATTGAAAACTGATGGTTTAACCTATCATAAGTAGTGAAAATTTTTAATTCCAGAGACTTTGAAAGGAAATTCAGCTTTTTGAAATGTGTGAGACTGAATTAAGAAGTCTTGCCTACAAGGAGTCATGTTTTAAGGAATACATCAAATGATCTATAACCAACCTCAGTGCAGTTATGTATGTGTATTCATATGTGTTTATTTTAAAAGAAATCATCCTAAAATGTGTTCATATCACCAATATGAGAACTAAAAAGAGAAAATCTGTGTTTTGTAGCCCTTCTAGCAGTGTTAACCATTCTAAATTTGGATTAAGAAGTAGATATGGAATAGTATTCTTTATAGGAACTTCTATGTCTGTAGTCAATTTGGGAGCAACATGTGCCCTTCTGAGCCTACTCTTTCTGTAGGGTCTTGGAATTATATGTAATGAAAATGGGACAATTACGTGACACTCCTAACCCCAGACATAGGGTTGGGAATTAACTGATTGAACATAGAGACTCTTTTCAACATTCATTGTGGAAACAGGCTACACTTAAGGAAATCATAGAGTTAACATGTAATATATTTCTATCAAGCAAGTTAGGAAAATATTCCCAAGTATCCTTATCAGTGGAAGTGATGATAGTTCTGAAATACCAATGATCTTGTCAGTTTAGGTTTTTGACACATTATATAAATGTGTGCTCTGTGAAGTAGTGTGCCTTTACCTGAAAGGCTATGTTCAAATTCCAGATCCTTAAGACAAATTTTACACCTTACCCTCCCAAACATATATACATGAAAGCTCATGAAACTCAGAAAATTCATAAACTATGGGAGACAAAGCATAGTGTACAGTTGAGCTGTTCTGATTGCAAAGTTAATTCTAACTGCTTAAAAGAACAGAATTTAAACCTAAATCAAAGAGTTACTCTTAATTTTATACTATCACAATGATTACTAGTTGCCATTTGTTGAGAGGAATAATTTAATTTTGAGCTATGTATCATAGCATTTTATTTTAAAATATCAATTCTTTTTATATACCAAAACACATTTTATGTAACTGCTGCTATGTAAAATTGGCTAATTAGCATCTGTGGCAGTTAAAACTACTACGGTATAAAGAAAATTGTCCAAATTAAGTTGCCAGAAATTTCCTATTGAGCAAATTACTAAAAATTGTGTTCAAATAAAAATAGTAAAATTTAACTTTAAAAAATGATTTATCAATTTAACCTTAGTCCCTCCTTACGTTGCCCCCAGGCAGAGCTGTGAAGAAACAGCTGCTCTACATGAATTCTTTTTCTTTCAATGATTCTCTTCTAGATGTTCTATATATTTTGAAAGTAATAAAATTTGAGGGGAAATCAATTATATTAATTGTCAGACCTTATTAAAGATCCTAAGGAGAGTGAGAAATTTTGAGCACAGCTTTAAAGAAATATGGATGAGTCTTTAAACCTCTTCTCTGATACATCATCAATTTTTCCCTCTCCAGTGAATAATTCCCATAAGAATATAACATTTTGTAATGTTTCTCATCTTAAATCCCTTTGTCCTCACAACTCCCCTACCCACCCATCACTGCCCCTATTTCTCTGCTCCTCAATACATTAAAGTGCCTAGAAGACTTGTTTATACTGGCTGTTTCTGTTTTCTCTCTTCCATAATCTTTTTATTTTTATTTTATATTGGAGTATAGTTGATTAGCAATGTTTTATTAGTTTCAGGTGTACAGCAGAGTGATTTAGTTATACATATACATGTATCTATTCTTTTTCAGATTCTTTTCCCATTTAGGTTATTCCAGAATATTGAGCAGAGTTCCCTGTGCTGCTGTACAGTAGGTCCTTGTTGGTTATCTATTTTATTTTTATTTATTTATTTATTTTTGGCTGCCCTGCGAGGCTTGTGGGATCTTAATTCCCTGACCAGGAATTGAACCCGAGCCCTCGGCAGTGAAAGCATGGAGTCCTAACCACTGGAGAACCAGGGAATTCCCTGGTTATTTATTTTAAAAATAGCAGTTTGTACATGTCAATCTCTTCCATAATCTTATGAATACATTCCAATGATGATTTTATTTGTGCTGGCCTGGTTGATCTTTCAAGGTTACCAGTAATATCCATATTGTCTAATCCCTGACCCGTGCTTCCCCTAATTTAGTGGTCTGTACTTAGTTCTCATTTTCTTTAACTCCCTCAACAGCATTTGACTCACCTGATCACTTTCATTACTCAGCCTCTCTTGTTTCTCTTCCTACCTTCTCAGTCTTCTTTGCTGATTCCTCTTCCTTCTCTCAGTCTCTAAAAGTTGGTGCTCACTTGAACTCCTTTTGCTCTAGTCTAGCTACGGTATTCCCTGGGGACCTCATCCAGGTCTATCTTTTTATACTATCACACTGATGACTTCCAAATATATATCTAGCTCAAGGATGAGTCCAGACCTTTGTTCTGTTCCCTGCTGTATCCTCAGAACTTGGTAGAGTGACTGGAACAATACAGGTGCTCAATCAATATTTATTGAATAAATGAATGAATGTTCTGCTTTGCCTCCCAGGGTTATTGTAGAAACCAAATAAATCAAGAGACATGAAAGTAATTCACCCTGCAATTGTCAACTGATATTATTATTCATCTTGAAGTTTTGCACTATTCAAAAATGATTTATCATTTTGAATGAGAGGATTTAATCTAGATCTTCTAGATTAAATTAAATTAAATTAAATTAAAAGATCTTCTAGATTAGATCCTCTAGATCTAATCTAGATCTTCAAAAATGGCATGTCTCCTCAAATTCAATGTTCTGTTTCATTCGTCAAACTCTGAGCACCAAGGAAAGTGGTATAAAGAATCTGTATTCAAGTGTAAAAATAAATGCTCTAATGTTTACTCTGATAAAAGTATGGTGTCTTTAATTCATGAGGCCCACAAATTTGCTAGTCAGTAATCCCAACTTGAATGACATGTCCTTGCAAAACTAGTTGCAGAGTGTTAATCATTTACAATGTAAATAAGCAATTAGGTAAGTTATATGATTCATAGCTTTAAAGCTTAATACTTTCTGGTTGAATGGCTGTCAATGAAAGTATAAGACATGGATACAAGCTAATAGGATGAGTATGGTTGAAATACACCAATTCTAAAATTATAGCCTCAGCCTGTTATAGCAAATTCTTCTACAAGAGTATTGATTCTCAAACTTTATGGTGCATTAGAATCTTCTGGCAGGCATCTTAAAGCACAGATTACTGGGTCCCAACATCACAGTTTCTGATTCAGTTGGACTTGGGCCCAAGCATTCGCATTTCTAACAAGTTCTCAGTTGCTTCCCATCTTCTTGGACATAGATGAGTTTCATTACACTTTGAGAAACACTGCAATAAAAGGTTTATTGTTATGTTCACATGGAATATAAAGTTCAGTATAACTCCAAAACATTTCTCCAAAATTTTCCAATATTCCCCAATATTAAAGTCATTGTTTATACTATTAAGGGATCTCCTGATTGAAAAACACTTTCAATTTTAGATTCATTCAAGGCAACAAACTCTCTGCCTTTCTTCTTTAACTGTGAATGGCATTCCATTTGCTACAAGTTGTAGATTATTTCATTAAGACTTGCTTTCATTTGTGACTTCCATCTCTGTCATCACTGTTGGAGTAACATTGATCTGAATATACATGTCATTTATTCTAGCTGCCTGTCTTCTATATCAATCAGATAAAATTTTGAATTCATTGGTTTCCCAAAAAAGCCAACCTAAATTAGAAGACTTAATTCTAGATACTCGGGCTCTTTCAAGGAAATGTTCTACTTTAATTTCTCAGAAGTTTTGATCAGAAGAATTTAATTAGATGCTGAGAAGGAAGTAACTAGATTCTGAGCCTCTGACATAATTGAAAGTCAAAATATATTGTTGGATTTAAACAGAGATCCTATTGACTGCTCAGTACAATCTGGGAGACAACTGCCCAAAATGTAATAAATTATATCATTTTTATAGTTAATGTACTCAGCACAAATAGTAGGTTTTTTGATAGAATGAGTCCAAGAAATGTGAAAAGTTAGTGGAAATATAAACTATGCCTATTTAAGGTTTTACATTTTTCATTAATCATTTAAATGTATCACAATTGTACTTTTAAAACATGACCAATATGAAAATCAATATTTACTTGAAAGATAAATTGTTACTTTCCTAAGAAAGGACTTTTCTTAACAAATATAGTCAGAATATACATATTTCCAAAAGTAAACTACTTTCCTGCATTTTAAAAGATTCAAGTTATAAATATTTAATTTATCCAAATATTTAGTATCAAAATTATTATACATGGCAATAACAACGACAGCAGAGCATTGTATGTCGCAAGCACTATACAAGATATTTTATGGTATTATTCATCAGACTAATACACAATAATACTGTGAAGCAGGTACTCATCACCCTCAGTTAAAGCTGAGGGATCTCCCAGCTAGTCAATGAGTAATTTGAACTTGAGGAGTCTGCTTTCACTGTCCTAACTCTTAACCATTTTTCAGTACTTCTTTATAAACACATATTTGTTTTTGCAATTTGATCCAGACAGCACTGTTGCTCTAACATTCACATATTTGGACATTTCTTATAGTGAAGTTTGTAGAAAGGCAATCAGAAATAATTTGTACGGTATAGAATTTTTAGGTCAGTGCTTTCTATATCTGTAGTCAAGTACACAGACTCCCAATAAATCATTTCTAAATTTAATTATTAGAAATCTACCATAATTGGGACTTCCCTGGTGACACAGTGGTTAAGAATCCGCCTGCCAACGCAGGGGACATGGGTTCGATCCCTGGTCCAGGAAGGTCCCACATGCTGTGGAGCAGCTAAGCCTGTGCGCCACAACTACTGAGCCCACATGCCCCAGAGCCCACACACCACAACTGTTGAGCCCGTGTGCTGCAACTACTGAAGCCCATGTTCCTAGAGCCCATGCTCTGCAACAAGAGAAACCACCACAATGAGAAGCCCATGCACTGCAATGAAGAGTGGCCCCTGCTCACTGCAACTAGAGAAAGCCCACGCACAGCAACAAAGACCCAATGCAGCCAAAAATTAATTAATTAATTAATTAATTTTAAAAAAGGAAAAAGAAATCTACCATAATTAATAAATATCAATCAATCTATAATCAGTTGACAAATGTACATTTATAATTACTTTTAGCTTAAACATAATGTAGCTATATGTTGCTGGATGATTCCTTCTTAAAAAGAGATTATAACCTAGAAAGGCGTATAGGAAGTATGTAAAACAGTATTATAAAGTATTTATGAAATTAAAATGTAACGTTAATTTTATTATAACGTAAGACAACGTTTAGTAATGTGTTTGTTGTGTACTACGGCAAACTACAAACAGAATGATGATTACAGCCACTGGCCTTAATTAATTCTCATTTTCTGGTTTAAGGGTTTTAAAATTTTCAAAATCTCATTAAAGATTAATGCAAATTTTCTGTTGACAAAATGCATTGAAATTTTGCCATTCTGATCTTTTTTAAATTAACCTTTGAGGAAGAAATACTTGGAAAAAATTTGATTAGCAGAGCATCCCCAAACGCTTAATTTTCAGAGAACAATATCTCTATAATGCATGAGACAGTATGAAAAAAATATGATGTTGAATGTGAGGCCAATTTGTTCTCTGGCTTTATTTTGTAAATTATATGCTGTTTTATTATTGTTGTTGTTTACTAAGAGGTGATAGCATCCATTAGAAACTTACAATTTTTTTTGCTTGTACTTCACATAACACTGGTTGTTTTCCAAGTATCGTTCTCCATAAAAGGGAAAAAATGTTTTTCTATCTCAGTAATTTTCCACAGATATGCTTCAGAATTTACTTTATATCTTGCAATTTATCATTAGAGCTCTACTATTATTGAAGACTCAAACTGTTTTGAAGGAAATAATGCTTAAAAAATTAAGACCTTGCAATGGTATGAGTAAAAATTGATAACCCTACTTAGAACATTTAAATATTTTTCTGTAAGCTCTAATTAAATGGGTAGTACACTAGGGTTAGTTTTGACCTGATTTGTAATCGGAAATAAGGAAATGTTTTGCCCTTGAAATTATTAACAGTATCAGAGGTGTTCACTGAAATATCCTCAGGTCTGTACCATGAATTTTGCTTGGAAACTGAACGTAAATTTTGGTGACCACAGTTTTCCTTGAGCAACTTGTTTTAAAGTTTAAGCACAAACAAGTAATTCACTGTATAGCTTTAAAATATGATACACATCTTTATATGATACACATATAATACTTCACTTCTGATTAATTGTTTTGCTTTTTAGTTCATAATTTTGACAATTTACAATTATTTTTTTCCAAAGAAAAAAATATACTTAGGTAACTATTTTTAGAAATTTCCACACAAGAAATTCAGTAAAATATTTTTAAAAATATATTCGTTAAGAAAAATAGCAGTCTATTTCACTGAGAAAGTCCTAGTTATGTGACGTAGTCTGTACTTTGAGCAACGCTGGTCTCCTGTCCCAAATCTTCCCTTGGGAATGTACTCAGAGATGTATTTGGGGAAAGAGGGAGAAGAGGTTGTAGGTAAATTAGTGAGAATTCAAAACCAAACAATTTTAAGCAACACTGAGTGGAGTTAGCAATAATTGTCTTCCAGCGCACCTTGGCTTTTTATTGATTAGTGCTTTCATGACCATACAGTTCTTATCATTTGTTCTTTTCAATAATTTTTTTTTTTTGCTGATAAACTAACACATGTTAGAACATCTGGAATAATGCATGCATTATAAAACAACACTTGGTTGAACATCTGGAAAATACAGAAAAGTACCAAAGGAGAGCAAAATAATTTCCAATCCTAGCATGCACAGTAATCATTGTTAAAATTATTGTGTTTTTCAACCTAATATCTTATTTATCTGACTTTTTACCTGTATGAAAATAGAGATACCATATATATAAAATTTGTATATTTCCTTGTGTATAATAAAAGCTCATATTAATAAATATTCTTCAAAATACTATTGTAGTGATTGCATCATAAGGAATATTATCCATACTCCTATAAGCAATGAGCATGTATATCTTAGCATACCATTGCCAATATTTTTCCTAAATATTTAAAAATCTTTGCAAAGCTTTTCATCAAAAATATGATTATCTTTTAATTATTATTTTGTAATTATAAGAGGAGTTGAAATTTTCATATGCTAAATATTTGTATTTCTTTTTTGAATTAACTGTGCATCTACTTTAATGTAGATTTCTTTAACCTATTCTTAAATTTTACATTAAGCTTTTTCTTAATCTATTAAATTCACTAGGCTTTTCTTAATCTACTTTTTAATTTTTGCAAAAGTTAATTATGCCAGGTATTTTATTTCAGAGAATTTATTTCTGGGAAGGCAAAAATTCATATCAAATGCAAATATATAGAAGAGTCCAATGAAATGTACACATACTTTCAATTACATATAAACAAATAAGATTGAATGATGTGACCTACTTGGTTAACTTAAAATCACAGACGCTTGAAGTGTTAACCCTAGCACCAAAGCATTGCTACCAACCCGAGCTAACATCTAGAAGGTGTATACAATTTACTGATACACTGTGTCTTTTAAAATGTGTGCAAATCCACCATCATCTAGAGTAGTATTAAAAAATAAAAATAACACTGCATAGATATTTATGTTCAAGCAGAAATTAAGAGTGGAAAATGTATACTGGTAATAATATATACATACTTATATACACATATATATGGATTGAAGATGACTATGATACTTTCACTCCAGTGATAATTACATCTTAAGGTTGCTTTTTAAAATTTCACCTTTGGAAAGAATTTTAGATTCACAAATAGGTAAATCGAACATTAAGCCCCGTAAAGGATTAACAAACAGAGTGAAACTTGATCCATGTGGCTGAAAGTCAATATTGAGTTTATTCATTTATCAAATTATACATTTAATAAATTGTTTTGGAGCCCCTTCAATTGCAAGGCTCAATACCAGACTCTCAGAACTGAAGGATTATGAATTAGAACAAATGGCTTCTCCAGTTAGAAATCATGTAACCTTAGTACGGAGAATTTAGTTCATATCTATATAAATGTCTCCAATTGTTTTAATCACATTCTTAGCAATGAGTGTATTATTTCCACTGAGACTCATAGAAAAAAGTTTTTCTAAATCTTCTCCCTGTCTTTTGCTAATTCACTGAGGAATCAAGATCTATATCCATGGATGAAATTCACAGATGAGAATTTCATATCTGTGATTGGCAGTCGAAGTGAGATTCAGGGGTCAGACACACAGCATCATTGGCAGAGATAGGGAATCAAATGAAAAGTCAGGGGATAATGGCCAGTTGTGCTTATAATTCTCTTTTTTCCCTGCTTTCAGGCAGAAACACACTCCAGTGGCTGTCACTCACTCTCATTACTAGGACTGTTTCTGCTGGGGCTGGGAGTGACACAGCAGGGTATAACTGTCTGAATTGCTAAGCATCCTCCAGGCAAAGACAATAATTAAAATATTCTGATCTCAAAATGGTAATTTTTTACAGGTGGATCAGAAAACAGAATAAATTTTAGTACTGTGCCACGCCAAGCAAAGCATCTTTTTCTTTTGTCATTTGTTTATTTCTGCGACTTATATGTCATACAGCCATGCATATGCATGTTAATGTGTGGCAAATTTTCCTACATGCACAGTATACAACTTTAATGTGCATTGTTATATATCAAAGAAAGACAGCCTTCTATAAAAACTCCTGTATATGTGTATTATTGACTAATTGTTCCCAAGCACTCACTAGCATACTACACTAATTGTATGTCTCTGAGGTCAAATTAAATATAATATGTCCTTTTTGCATTTGTAGATATGGGAGGCAGTTAAATGAGACTGAATTAATATTTACAGAATTTCTCTTTTAGCCTAACATAGTGCTAGTATATTAACTTCATTTCATTTAATTCTCACAAAAATTTACTAGATAGGGATTATTATTTCTAAAGCATGACTAAAGATACTGAGTTTCCAGAAGTTATGTGCTTTCCCAGAAGTTAAACAGCTAATATAATATAGAATTGCGATTTCAGAAGGGTTTTCTCTGATTTCCTGAGCCTATGCTTTTTCAGACATAAATTGCTTAAAGTGATGATTGACCTAGGCTAGACCTAGAGGTGTAAGAAAGTCATTGTTTCCCAAATAGTGATATGTTCTCTTTAAAGTGAGAAGGCTCATCTTGTTTATTCAAGAGATCTGTAAACATTAGGGAACTGATTTGATGGCATCCCTCACCCATGCCACCCCCAAATTCAGTTGTATTGAAATGTAAAACACCAATGCTGGCTATTCAGCTGGTTGGCTTAAAGTTATTTCACTTCTCTGACCTTGCACCTGTTCTGTTAATTTGCATCAATGCTAGAAGAGTTGTATTTCTCAACCTAGGACATTTGTATAAAATTCAGAGATCACAAACTCAAATGCCTAGAGTTTTCAGAGCTTTGTGAATGAGATTGGATGTGAAAGAATAGGAAGTGCGGGGCCTGTTGGAGGCTGCACGCTCCTCACAAAGGAGATTGTTTTTGAGCCCCTTCAGTTGCAACATGCGGTACCTGGCTCTCAGAACTGAAGGGCTGTGAATTAGAACAGTTGGCATCTGTTCTGATCCACTTAAAAACAAACAACGACAATGTCTTAAACAAACAAAACACTTCGGTATGAATTAGTCCAACCCAAGGCTGCAAGTTTACAGCACTTAGTGAAAATTAAATCGTTCATAGATTATTTGAGCACCTTAGCAGTCAGTATAATGCTGAAATATTATCAGAATTCAGTTAAATAATACTTATGGTCCATTTTCTTAATTATTCCTTCTGTGAACCACACTAGTTTTTTCAAAGAGAATGAAGCAGTGCAGTCACTGATACTTGTTTTCAGAAATGCTCCTTTAAGCATAAAAATACTTTATAGATCTCCAGCATTTCAAAGTTGATTTTAGAGATTATAAAGGTTTTAAAGTGTATGAGTTGTTTTCGACCAGTGAGGGGGTGGGGAGCGGGGCTGGTAAGAGAAACCAGCAAGCAAGGAGGTACTGCTGGGGTTTCCTAAAGCTAACCCTTAGGTGGCAGGGCCATCTGGGGTGTTAATTTGGCCGTTGAGACTGGCCAGGCTTGTGTCTTCTTCTGTGTGTCCCCCTGAAGGTATGATTTGGGGTAAGAGGCTCCCCTTCCAGGACAGAGCACAGAGGAGGACCTCTAGGGCAGATTCTCACATGTGGCTCTTTTCCCTTTCCTGGGACTCGTACTCAACCATGATGCGCCCGGTGGCCTCACTGTGTGCGCTGAGCAGACTCAGACTGTTCTGCGCTTGCTTGGAATGAAAACTCAGGCTCTGCGGACCATTTCTCCATCTTTCATTTTGCTTTTGCTATTTTTCCCTATTCAGCAGTACGGTGTGAATAGATTGGATTATGAGTTAATACAGGCCTATGGGTTGTTGCTAGGACAAAAAGCTAGGCTTTGTTTGGGGAATGACATTTGTTTGCTGGCTTTCTCTTGGAAACATAACAGCCTTTCCCTTCTAAGCAGATTTTTTTTTTTCCCATGATGAAACCATGGTAAATATTTCTGATTCATTGGGTAGAACCTAGTGCTAGCTGCATTAGGTACAGTTTATGTTTCAGGGATTCACTAGGAGGCTGCTGATGGGGAATCTTCGGCTGAGCATATACTCATGTGTTAATGTTCCTGTCTTCTTACAGGAGGTGATCGAGATCGGATGACAGCAAATCATGAGAGCTACCTCCTTATGGCGAGCACCCAGAATGATATGGAAGACTGGGTCAAGTCCATCCGCCGAGTCATATGGGGACCATTTGGAGGAGGTGAGTATATTTTAAAATCATGGAAAAACAGAAAGGTAGGCCAAAACTGTTCATTCTTTCCCCCAGCCCGTGTCACTATCAGCACCTACTTTCAAATGGATGAATGTTAAAATAAATAGTAAACTACTAATTTATTTGTAGTCACATATCTAAGTAACTCCTAGAAGTTCCGTTTAGATCAAATATCATTAATAACCAACCTTCTTCCACGAATATTTTGAATTATAAAAAGGGATAATATTTTTCTTTTATCTTGGATGTTCCATTTTACTAATAATACATAGTTATGAGCCTCATATCATAAATGTAGATTAGTGAATAACCTGTAGATACAGGGAAAAAAAACATTTTGACTATTAGTTTTGGAAGAGATTTCAGCCCCCAGATGCTCAGTGGTATCAAAGAGGAGTGGCAAAGCATTGGATGAAAATATGCTGGTAATCAGAGTGACAAAAAAAAAAAAAAGCTTTGCAACTTTGCAATCAGGAAAGTATTTGTGGATTTGATAATAAGTTTCTTTTAAAATTGTTAGCTAATACAGTGTAGAGAATATATCATGTGAAGAATAAGCTACATGGTGCTATGAATAGAGCTAAAAGGAAGAAGGAAGGATAAAAGATGTGATCTTTTCTATCAAGTAATATAGAGTGATATAAACAGAAAACATATTTAAAGAAAAATCCAATAAATGGAACCAAATAGATAAGGACCCCAAAATATTCATCTATAACCAACATGTATTTCCAAGAATGTAAAGCCTAGTTATTTTATGTTGATGTAGTTAAAATAAATGATATAAATCAAATTCATATCTATTAAAGCAATTAGAACTTTTATATTTATTTTATATTCTCTTTTGCATATTGTCAGCCCCCTGAATTCAGAAGTGAATTTTTTTTCCCTTAACATATCCGATGTTTCTTAAGCTGACTGACCTCTTTACATTTTAGAATAACTTCAAAAGCTTAGTTTAAAAAGTTGAAAAGTTAAGTTAAACTTAAAATAGTAAAGATTCATGGAAGACATGTTGATATTTTACAAGAGTAGTGGTACATGTCTGCAAACTGCCTGTCCTTTAGCAGGATCTCCTCTTGGGGGAGGGGGAGGTTCCTAACCGGGGTGACCATTCATCCCAGTTTGCCTGGTAACGGTGTAGTTTACTACTGTTGTCCCAGGCTAATTATTGACAGTGCTACCTCTCACTCTCACGGTGTTCTAGTTTGGGTGACAACTTGTATGGTCGCCCTATTCATATACTAAAATGGTTAGTAAGTGACTTCAAAATGTTTGAAGAGGCCGGTGGGCTGAGATCCCATCCCAGTGCCTTAGCAGAGGGGTCTTCATCATGACTATTCATGAGAGATACATACTCAGCTGCGAGAGGTCTTCTGCTACCCTCAGGGTCAAGGATTTTTGGGGAAGCCTAAGGATATGTCTTTTCAAATTTCCTGTTTCCCCTCCATTATCAGGTTTCTGAGGCTCCTGAGTTCAGGAAGATTCTTAATATCTGCTGAAAGTGGTACTTTTGTTGAAGGATTATTTCTATCAAGGATTATTTTCTCCCATTCCTCCTCTTCCATCTGTCCTTTTCTCAAGAAAAATTAATGAGATCCAGTTTACTTCACCAAATCAGTGGCCACAGGAGGTCCTATCAGCACAGGAGTATCACAGGTGATCCTAGTGGTATCTATGTGTTAACCTTCAAATTTATGAACCTGGAAGGAATACTCTAGTAGCTGATTGGTTTGTATACTTTATCCTGCAGAATGTGCTTCAGGGATTTTGCAAATGCTGATTCAAATTTACTTTTAAAGAGATATATTTTAGCATAGAGCACTTACAACAGAAACAATACCCTGAAGAATAAATCTTCTCCTGCCCTCTTTGCTTTAATTGAAGAGTGTTAATGAGATTGTAAGGCAAGCTCTTAAAGTACTCATTCAATTTGCAAGAAATCTTTTGTAATTCATCTGATATCGGAATTTCCTAAAGTTGTTAGAGAATACACAACCAAACCGAATGCTGACCCTGATAGAAAATTGCAAACGTCACCCATAATCTCATGTTTCAAATGTTTGTATTAATATAGCCCCTCTATACTTACTGATTGAATTTTAAAGAAATGTTACAAATTTGAGTTGTAAATAATAAATTTATATGACTGAGAAACATTTTATTTATGTATTGGGGTTCCACTTAGTATTTCATTAAAAATAAGTTTTTCACCAATTAAGAATATTTTACTTTATTTTTATTTATTTATTTTTTAACATCTTTATTGGAGTATCATTGCTTTACAATGGTGTGTTAGTTTCTGCTGTATAACAAAGTGAATCAGCTATACATATACATATATCCCCATATCTCCTCCCTCTTGCGTCTCCCTCCCTCCCACCCTCCCTATCCCACCCCTCTAGGTGGGCACAAAGCACTGAGCTGATCTCCCTGTGCTATGCGGCTGCTTCCCACTAGCTATTGATTTTACATTTGGTAGTGTATATATGTCCATGCCATTCTTTCACTTTGTCCCAGCTTACCCTTCCCCCTCCCCAAGAATATTTTAAAACCACTCAGTTAGTTCAGCCTCACATTTTGTAGATTAGGTCATTAAGACCCAGAGAGAATGAATGACTTGCCAAGTGTCATACTGTGAGTAACATAAGTAGGAAGAAAACTCGTGTGTTTTCACTATGAGCTTCTTCCTGCTTTATTGTACAATAGCTGATCTATTACTTCTACTATGGTAGTGAAAAACCCACAATTACAAGTCCGTGCCTTATTGATAGTATATTCTTCAGTATATGAAAAACAAAAGTGTTTAAAAGTTGACAAGTAGGATGAATATAGTTGAGTTCTTCAAAAATATCTGAATTAATACCATCAAGAAAGTGAAAAGACAACCCATTGAATGGGAGGAAAGTATGTCCAGATCATATGTCTGATTTTGGACTTCTACCCATAATATGTAAAGAACTAACAACTCAAAAATAAAGACAAATCAAAATTTTGACCCAATTAGAATCAATTTAAAAATGGGCAAAGAATCTGAATAAACATTTCTGTAAGGAAAATATACAAATGGCCAATAAGCACATGAAAAGATGCTCAGCATTATTAGCCATCAGGGAAATACAAATCAAAAGCACAGTGAGATACCATTTCTTTCATACACACTAGAATTGCTAGAATCAAACAGTTCCGTAATAACAAGTATTGGCAAGGATGTGGAGAAATTGAACCCCCCCCATATTGGTAATGGGAATTTAAAATGTAGCTGTTTTAGAAAACAGTCTGACAGTTCCTCAGATGATTAAACATACAGCTACCATATGACCCAACATTTGCACTTTTAGGTATATACCCAAGAGAAATGAAAAATGTATGTCCACACAGAAACTTGCACATCAATATTTATAGCAGCATTATTCCTAAATGCCAATAAGTAGAAACACCCAAATGTCCATCAATGGACAAATAGATACACAGAAAGTGGTATAGTCATACAATGGATTGTTCAGCCATAAAAAGAATGAGGTATTGATGCATGCTACAACGTGAATGAACGTTGAAAACATTGTGCTAGATGGAAGAAGCCAGTCAGAAAAGACTATATATATATATATATATATATATATATATATATATATATATATATATATAGTTCTATTTATAAGAAAGTACAGAACAGAGAAATCCAGAGACAGAAAGTAGATTTGTGATTGCTTAGGACTGGGATGGGAAAATAAGGAGTTTGCAGTGGGTTGGTAGCCAAAACATATGAGATCTTTTTTTAGGTGATAAAATGTTCTAAAATTAACTGTGATGATCATTGCATATATCTGAGTATATTAAAAACTATTGAATTGTACACTTTAAACAGGAGAATTCTATGATATGTGAATTATATCTCAGTAAAGCTGCTAAAAAACTCCTGAATTGTCATAATTGCTTTTCATTAGAGAATACATTTCCCCTTCCTATCTTAGTCATAGAATCCAAGACAGTTAATCCTAAATAAAAACCTATTGGCTTCCAACCTCCTTCCCACTGCTCAAAGATTGTTGTGGTTGTTGATTAAATGGCATCTGTAAAGACATTTGGAAGGTGACTTTTCATCCTGATTTGTCAAGCTCTGTATACCACCTCCGGATACATTTTAAATGTGTTTATTGTAGAGAGGGCATTTCATTGTCTATATTGCAGTTCTACAACCTGTGTTTCTAAATAGTTAAAGTTTTTCATGAGACACTGAAGCTTATTCAGGTTGCTTATACATGTAAGATATTCCCTCTTTACCATTTCAATATTAGACATTTGATTAAAACATAGGTGACACCTGAGGAATTTGCTTAGTTTTTCAATATTTAGAAATTAAAAACTGTTAAGTGAAATCATAAAATATAGGACTTTGATATTTCTTTTTATGAAAAAAACCAAAGTTACTACAAATACTCAGATGAAGGAGGGGAACCAGGGAAATGCAAAATGTAGACACCCTCTCTTAACAACCAAGCCTGATAACTTAGTTCAGTATTGAATCTAGATACCTCAACTTTCATTTATCTGATTAACCCCCCTGTAAACAGATGCTTCCCTATTAATGATGCTGAGAAGCACATGGTTTCTGCTTAAAAGTCCAATCCAGAAGTTGGGATGTCAAAACATGTATTTAACTTTGGAAACGTTTAGGGTTCTGTTTTTGTTTGTTTGGGTTATTCTTGTCTTTTTCACTGGGCTTCTGTTGGATTGTTTTTGAGGCAATGTATATGGAAGTACCCAGCCCAGGATCTGGGGAGGGTGAAAATTCATTAATTGTTCATTAGATCTGAGGGCATAGCCTAACTTTAGCTGCTAACAAAATCAGGTCCTTCCTGTATATTTCTGTCTCCTTATGAAAAGAGTTGAGTCAGAGACTTACCAAGGCAGTAAAAATACTGAATGTGAATAATCCTCATGATGAGTAATTAGCACATGGGCAAGGAGTGGTTAATTAAGAAGCTGTGTGGTCTTGCCTCTGACACAGACCACTGTGTGATCTGTGGTAAGTGATATTACCCCCTCACCTTTAGGTTCCTCACTTGTGAAATAACATTGGACAAAACTCTTTTAACTAAGGTTCATTCCAACTCCAAAGTCCTGCGATCACATGTGTTCCCTCCATACCAATGCTCAGAGAAGTGATGTTTTCAGTGGGCCAAGGTGCCTCTTGTCCAGCGCTGCCACTGTCTTGGTGGGACTGAGTTATACTTCACAGTTCCTTATTTTCCTAGCAGCCTGCTGTGACACAGAAATCAAAAACAATGGTCGAACCATGGGGCAGAAATAATGATTCCCTCAGTGACAAAATTTTACCTATCTGGGCATGCTAGTCAGAGTAATGATGTTTCTAAAGGGAGTATCTTTTTAATACTCTTCACAGCTTTTTTTAATGCTCCTGCTAAATAGCTAGGAAGGTACCCAGAGGCCTTAGGGGTCAGTTGGGGTTAAAGCACTAGCATTCCAAATGTGCTCATGGAACAGCCAGGTGGATGAATGATTAACCCAGTGAGTAAATTGTTCAGTGATTGGGACCAAGGGTGTTGGTAGACATAGGGGCTGGGGTGCAGCGGGTGCATGCACGATCAGGGGAGAAGATGAAAGCAGGATTGGTTCGAAAACCATAGCCAGACAAATACATATGTATAAAAACATATAAACACACACACATATGAGTTAACTTGTTTTGTGGTTATACCTGCAGAATCTTTGCTGCTAAATTTAAACAGTTTTCTATTTCACACACATATGTTTTAACGATATGCACATTTACATCAGCACTCACAAATAGATTCAGTTGCAAAGTATCTGAAAAAAAAATCTTGTATAGGAAGAGAATAAATGCAGAAAGGAAGGGGCAAAAAGTTGACCCCCTCGGGGCTGGTTTGGGGCTGTTTGGTTTCTGGAGGGACTGAGGCAGCCAGCTGTAAAGGTATGTACAAGACCAGAGCCAGCAGGGGAGTCACTGCAAAGGCAAAGGAAGAAACAAGGGGTTCAGGCGGCCGCGGGGCACTCTCCCTGCTCCCCTCACACTGTTGTGACTGCACCTGCTGCATGTGACCGGCGGGCACTGAAGGCAGCCGCAGCCACAGCGTGGTGACGAGGCAGCTGCAGCCCTGCCAGCTCCCGCCCAGCTCTCTTTGAGAAAAGGGGAGCAGGAACTGGACTAGCGGGGGAGAAACTCCCTGCAGAGCTGCTTCCTACACGGATCCGAGGAGGAGCCTCTCCCGGAACGGGCACTGGACTGTTCTGACGTGGCGATTCCCTCGGGAGCCCCGGGAGTTTGAAGACCGAAGGGAGAAGCCCGCAGAGAGCATCAAAGGCTGAGGGGTGCTATAAAAGGAACAGGGGAGTTCTTTGAAAAGAATCTGTCATGCACCGAAATGCTTTCTGGAGAAGGTGCCATTATCTGCCTCCCCTTTTGCTCAGATAAAAGGAGCCAGCAAGGACAGTACTGAAATATCCCTCAGGGGCCTTTTGGTCATTGTTCCTCTTTCCCCTGCTCACAGCTATTTGCTGACCTTTCCAGAGAATCTCAGTCCCCCCAGTTCCAGCTGAGAAGACAGTTCTTAATAAAAAAAAAAAAAAAGAAAGAAAAGTCTGCTGTTGGAATGGGAGGTGCCGCTTGCTTGCTGTGGTTCTTTTTGCTGTGACATTTTGGAATGTCTGCAGAAACAAAAAAAGTAATTAAAAAAACCTCAAAAACTCCCGGGATTAGGCAAGAAAAAAGGAACTTTTTTTGCCAAAAAGAAGTAAATGAGAGGTGGTAACTTATCCCTGATTCAGGACCTGGATGATCAAAATCTTCAAGTTCTAGGAAACAGCACTTCAACAAATAAACATGAGAAGGAGTAGCTGTGGGATCCCGATATCACAGAGAGACAGGTTTTAAAGGGAGCCAGAAACGGGTTCAGAATTTGGGGGCTGTATGATGCCTGAAGACAGAAGTACTGGGGGGCGCCCCTCAGGTGCCTTGGCGTCTACTCCTTTCATTCCTAAAACTACATACAGAAGAATTAAACGGTGTTTTAGTTTTCGGAAAGGTAGGTACATAATATGTTCATGTCCTTTTAAAATATCTTTCTGATGCTTTAAGGTCAGTTTACGCTCAGATAAAGTGGGAGTTTGGAAGCCAAGAGCTTAAAACTGTACAAGAATGGTTTATGTGTGGTTTTGCTTGTCTATACTTATTTCTCGAGGTTCCTATTGATCTGTTTATTACTGCCTGTGAATGGGCCAGGTGGGCGGGACTTAAAGAACGGTGGTCCTAAAGGGATCACCTTGACTGCTGGAGAACAAACAAGCTGGCCGGACCATGCCGAGGGGAGGGGCCGAGACTACCTTGGGCTGTTCCCAGACTCAAATCAAGCAGCCATGCTGTTCCCGCCTTGAACTGAGTCCCTCTCAAGTCCCCGTTCAGCGCTCCCATCACATCGGTTTGGTTCTGGCTGCCTGCGCTGCCTCTCCTCCCCTACTGAGAAAATTGTAATAACCGGATTATCTGTAGTGACCCCTTTTCAGGAGGCTTTGAACCATATTGATTAACACTAGTAAGAAATAGGAGTCACCTTGGCTTTCCAAATATATCATAAGGTGGCACTGGAAGAGGGCAAAGATATGAAGGATCAGGAACAAGGGGTGGGAAAATATAAGCTTAGGATCAATAAAAGAAACTAAGTATTTCAGGGCTTCCCTGGTGGCACAGTGGTTGAGAGTCCACCTGCCGATGCAGGGGACACGGGTTCGTGTCCCGGTCTGGGAAGATCCCACCTGCCGCGGAGCGGCTGTGCCCGTGAGCCATGGCCGCTGAGCCTGCGCGTCTGGAGCCTGTGCTCCGCAACGGGAGAGGCCACAGCAGTGAGAGGCCCGCGTACCGCAAAAAAAAAAAAAAAGAAACTAAGTATTTCAGTATTGATTTGTGTAGGGGGAGTTAAAGGGTACAACATAGGTAAAATGAAGTATTTCTATAAAATGTTTCTGTATCAACATACTTTAAAATGGCCTTTTGTTTTAAAATGGGAATAATTAAATCAAATGATTATTTAAATTGGAACTAGGTAATTATAATTTTAAAGTCATGTACTGTAACCTAATAATTTAATCAGGAGCTGACTTGAGTCCCATCTAAGGTTGTTCTTTCTCCCTTTTTTCTTTAATTTGCCACCTATTAATCAACATTCTCTATCTAGTAATCAACAAAAAATAGAAGAGAAGAAAAACCGTATATTTAAAGCAAGATATAGTGGGAACTTTTTAAAACTAAACCTTGCTCCTTCTGAATATTTTCCTTTGAGCAGTTAATATCTGGCTATGATCATTATTATATATTATAAGTAAGGAATCATCATATATTATAAACAAGGAATTCAGGTGTTACTTTATATTCCTCTCTCATCCACAAAGATAATTAAAGAGAGATATGTGTCTCATATTTTATAGATCTTTAGAGATTTCATGGTTACTGTAAGATTGCATAATTCATAGAGAAATTGGCAATGAGAGAAACTGAAAAAGGCTAGGGATTAATTGCTTAAAGGACATCCCCTCTTCTGGTTCTCCCACCACTCAGCAACTAAATTGGGTTTATCCAAACATGTAGAGAAGGTCTACTTTTCTAGGTTATTACTGTTCATTTGTAACATGAAATGTTCTGGGGACAATTAATTTATCTTCAAAATGCAGAGCAAAGTGTTTTTTACGTTTTCCACCTTCTCTCCTCCCATATTGGAATATAGCATGTCTTCAAAAACCCTGGCTAACACTGCTGTTCGTTATGTCCTCTTCCCTCTCTCCTTAAATATCAATGAGGGAAGGCAGTGCTGCAAAAAAAAAAAAAGAAGAAGAAGAAAATTCCCATGGGCTGGCAAATGGCAACCAGAGAGTGGGGAACAGCTTCCATCTATCATCTCCTGTGGGCTATTTTTAAACTATTGTCCTTGCCTCTGCAAAGTCTTAGTAATCTGAAGAATGTTCAGCATTTGAGTCAAGGATTAACAGATTTTTATTTTACAAAGTTGCATTCTGGTTACTGTCAGAACCGTAAAGGAGAGGAGGTGCAGGGGGCATTCAGCTGTGTTAAGTTCCCTCTCCCTGCTCAACCACAGTTAGGCAGTGAGGTTCTGGGAAGGAAGGCGCCAGGCTGAGGCTGGGCTGCGAGGCTGTTTCTGTGCCACACTAGCCGTTGTTTTCAGCGGCGGTGTGAAGCCCAGAGTGTTAGATCTTTATTCAAGGTCCTGCACTGAAAAGAATGAACTTTTCTTTCAATCCCGGGTTCCCAAACCATGCTACCTTAAGAAGAGAGTGTCGTTTTGTGCTTTGTTTAATCCCCTGGGTACTCCAGGAGTTCCATAAGTGGACAGGGGTTTCTGAGTTCCTCTCCCAAGCCTGTTGGAGAGCATCCACTGAAGTCCTTTCAATGAAAGCAAAAGGGAGGGTGCAAGAAGCATGGAAAAGCACCAAGAAGTGCAAAATGGTAATGCGTCTGCTTTTCCTGATCCACATTTAAAACATTTTTTACTACTGTTATGGGTCGGCTGACAGAAGAGGCAGCTCAGCACTTCAGAATGGCCCTCAGAATGAAGAGGGGAGCTCAGTTAAAGTTTCCAGAGGCCTGGTGGGATTGCAGCTTGCATGCTGTGCCTGTTGGAACTCACTGCTCTGAGTTCCTTTCTCTTACAGACCTCTTCTGTCCTTTACTGCCCTCTGTTTCTTTGTTTACCTACTAATAAAGGTCTCTGGACATGTTTTCTCAGTGGTTTTAAAAATCTGTGCACTGTGAACCATCTATTAGGTGGGGAGAGTGGTGCTTTGGATTTATGTTCTGGTGAGATAAAGATTACAATGTGTTCTTTACCCTTTGGATTTTGAAACTATATATTTTTTACCTCCATAAGACTATTATGTAATATACAGAGCCTAATCAATCTCTTGATTACTTGGAACACTTTGGGTCCTGATGTCAGTGTTAATTTCTAGTCAGAATGGTCTGGCTGGTTTAAGATTGTTGTGATCACAGAACATACTAAAGTAAAATTTTAAACCCTAACTTTATCTTGTCTTTTTCCTGAGTCGTGCTCTTCTTGGAGATAAAGAATCATTAATTCCCCAGTGCTTTTTTTTCCCCCCTAGACAGTAACTTAGTGGTCATGCCCCATTGCTTCTTCCTTCTTTATATACTTTCACCTCCATTTCTATTTCCATCACCTTAGTTGTCTGTGCCTTTATGGCTTTATGCACACAAGGTACTTTGACCTTAGAAGTGGCTCTTCAAGACAGGATCCATCCTCACCTCTTTTCACCCCCAACATTGTTCACAAATTCCTGCAGCACAGTTCATTTGTAAAGCGTCGTCCAGTTGGTATTCCTGAAACAGTACTAACAAGCAATGTTCCACGGCTTAGTAATTTTTCATGAGTCCCTATTGCTCCCAAGAGGATGTCCCATTTCTTGCAACTGTCAAGGGCTTCTAAATAATTCCAACTATTTCCAATTCCCCAGACTATCCCCTCTTCCTCCCTGAACCCATCTCCTGTAATACCTCTTTGCTCTGTTCAGTGCACCCTCCGCAGTGATGCTCTCTCTCCTCTGCAGTCTGTCCACACTCTACACTGTCTTCAAGTCATTGTTGGCTCTCAATTCTTCATCAAGCCTTCTCTGTTCACCTGTTATACTCTTTACTCTATAGCCCCTATATTTCTTATATGCTGCCACCTGGTCACCTTATCTTCATAGCTATTTTCAAGTGCTTTTATGCACATTTGTGATAAGAAATATATATTTGTATTTGTTTATTTCTTCTCAAAGTTAAGAATGGCAATAGGTCTATTCAATCCAGGATTCAAGATCTATTGCAGGCTGGTGAAGTATAGTATTATTACTTATCTTTTTCTGCTAGTTCAGAGACAGTAGTGAATTAAAATAGAATATCTTTACAGAGGTGGTGGATAACACCAGCATTTTCTTTAAAGTAATTTAAAGTATTCTGATCTGTCCTCAGAACCTATTTTTCCCTGTATATGCAGATGGTATGTTTATAAGTGAAAATGTTAATACATTAAGTGATGGTTAACCTTAAAGCATAAAAAAGTTAATGTTGTATATGTTGTAGTCACATTTATCAAAATTGATTTGTCCAACAGAATGCTACTATCCAAATCCATATAATTTTAAATGGTGCTATAAATGAGTAGCTCATTAATTCACATGTCAAAGTTTTACAGAGCATCTACCAAGTGATTTTGGGGGTGAGAAGGCAAACAAAACAAGTTTCCTGGAATCTATGAGTTCACAGATTCCTTGAAGATAAAGAAACATATAAAATAAGTAATTACTTAATCTGTAATAAGCACTACAAAAAATTATATACGAAGTCTGAGGAGTTTATGAATAAAAGACTCACCATGGACTTATCTGGAAAGGCAGTGATTCATCTGAACTACATGAAATCAGATTTAGTCTTTGGAAGTTTATGGAAAGACATTTTCTCTTACATGATCCTAAAAGAGTAGTCAGCATCCCTATGGGAAAAAAAAATATCTGAATTGAATTAACATAACATAGTGGAAAAGGAAGACTTTTAGAGTCATATAGACCTGTGTTTATACCCCAGATCTACCACTTTCTAGATATGTGACTTCAAGTCACCTAGCATCTCTGAGTCTATTTGTAGAAGGGAGATGTCCTTGCGGAATATTTGTGAGTGTCAAATAAGAAAATACATGTAAATTGCATGGCTTGGTACCTGGATGTAAATGGTGAGTATAATTACTCTGCTGGTCTAAGACCAATGCTATTGGGTCACTATTATCACATTATTACACTTGCTTATTTTTTTCAAGCCTTTATTTTTCTCCAGTCTGACTACAAGGAGAGTCAAGATTTTACCATATATTCATTGGTTATTATAGATTCTGAGCTTCTTGAATTAAGTTTTCTATCCATAGAAGATTTGTTGGCTGCTTAGAAAGTGCTAGTAACAGACTGAAGTAAGCTTTGGCTGTCTTTGTTTCTTAGTTCTGTACTAAATTGGATGTCTTTTATTTTTATTTGTCCATTTACCATGGGCAAATGTTCATTTTTAATTGAATATTATTACAATCCTGGTGACACCGCGACTTATTCTGTTAGCAGGGTTGTAGTAAGCAGAAGGATAAGTAAAAGCAAATTCTCTATATGACTTAGCATGTAATCTATGGCATGGAAGGGACAGGGAACTCTGAAAAATAACTGATAATAGAAAATTTAAGTAGTAACAGAGAAGTTATCTAACTTCTGCCTTTTTCATCAACAAATCAAAGACTTTTTTGTTTTCACGTTTTTATAGGAATCAGTGCCACAACCTGAGAAGTCTTGATAAGTTTCATTTTACCTTGGAGTTAGTCATTTATTTCCTCTAATTGAGGAGATGAAGTATTTTATTTTAATGCATGCATTAATTCTACAAATGTTTATGGAACACTCAATCCTTACCCATTTTGGTGTTAAGTTCCAGGGAGCAAGAGAGTTTACCTATGTGTCTTAATCCATTCAGGCTGCTATAACAAAATGCCACAGACTGGGTAGCTTCTAAACAACAGGAATTTATTTCTCATGGTTCTGGAGGTTGACTGAGACTGAGATCAGGCCAGCATGGTTGGGATCTGGTGAGAGCCCTCTTCTGGGTTGCAGACTGTCTACTTCTTGTTGTATTCGCAAGGGGCTGAAAGGGAAGGAGTGAGAGAGCTCTCTGGGGTCCCTTTTATGAAGATACTAATCCCACTCATGAGGGCCCTGCCCTCATGACCTAATCACCTCTCAAAGTCCCTACCTCCTAAAACCATTACCATAGGCATTAGATTTTCAACATAGGAGTTTGGAAGGGACACAAACATTCAGACCGTGACACTATGGTAGATGGAGTATGAGCCTTGGAGTCTTTCATGTTCCCAGTTCAGTCCTTATGTCTGCAGTACTTTTGGAAATTTACCTAAACCTCCTTTAAGTTTATAGGATAAATATACAGTATAAATTGTTATCCAATATCATTTAGAACAATAATAATAAATGTAAAATAATCGTTTTATTATAATAATTGTGAAAGTACAATCTTCTTTTGACTGGTGAGGGACTAGTCCAGTATGGGTAGGCATCTAAATAAACAATTACAAAGCAATATGTTAAGAAAGCAAAGAAGAAAATAGCAAATTTTGTGTCTGGGATGGGGGTGAGGGAATGTTAGTAAGGACTTAACACAGGAGAGGATGCGAGTTGAATCTTGCAGGATAAGTTTTCCTAGGCTGGCTCATGACAGCAGGACCTACCTTCTAGAAGGAGATGTGAAGATGTAATAAGTCATAATACATATAGGAAACAACAAATAGTTCCTTATAGTTATGGAGTATGTTGTTTGTGAGGAAGCAGCAGTAATGAGCATGGATATGGCACAGTGCCTGGCACAGAAAGGGTGCTACCTAAACATTTGTACTTTGAATAGTGGATGAAGAGGTAGAGATCAGATTGTGGAGAATTTGTATTTCATGAAAAAGAGTTTGGTTGGCCAGGGGGCACCATGGGAAGAAATGAAGCAAAAGAGAGGCATAATCTGATTTAAATATTATTAAGATCACTGTGGCAGCCCTTGCCTGGTTTGGGAACCCAGCTCTATAAAAGTCATTTAAGAAATATTGAGGATCGAGATTGAAAAGAGTATTCTTGAAGGAAAGAATTACGTAAGGTGTGAGAAGTGTCAGGAAGAAGAGTGAGATTGATAGATTTAAAGGGAGTGAGCCATAAAGTAATGCAAAAAATAAATTTGGCTGTCAGTGATTTGGCAACTAGGTAGTTATTGGTAATTATAGAAAAAGCTCTTTTAGTGGAATGACGGTGTCAGAGGCCACATTGTAACAGGTTGACAAGAAGATAGAAAGTGATGAAATGGAGCCAGAGTTATACTTAGTTGGGAATCAAGGAGCAGAGTGAATAAAGGGACAAGGCACAGAGAGTATCCCCATGCTGCTAGCTGGGGATAGATCATGACCTTGTACTTTTTTGTTAATTTTAAAATTGGAAGTTTCACTGCTCCCTCAAAGAAAATTCTAACTAAAGCAGCTTTTAAAAAAGAATTCCCCCTACCTTTCTGTACAAAAAAACATTCTCACACAGGAAGTTAACTCACCATCTACCTTTGTAAGTCAGAGATGTTTGGGACATTCTATTTCCAATGCTACAGAATGGGAAGTATACATCTAATCATTACCTAATTCTTTGCAAGACCAGATAAACAGCAGAAAATTACTATTTTTCCCACAGGAATTTCTAAGTATGTGTACATACTGTCTACATTTTTTAAACTCTTTTACATATTTTGTTGCTAAATAGGCATAGCTCTTTATATTAAGGAAATCATTTTGTTGCGCAAGATGCTGAGTTTTTTCCTTCTCCTTTTTTTTTCCCGACTTCCCTCCAAATTTGCCATTTTCTCAACAGAAATCACCACTTCTAGTGTGATGACAGGAATTGAGGTCAGAAAACTAGTAAGAGACGTGTTTCTTCCTCTGTAACTCAATTTTCAGCCATTATACCCACTAGGCAGTATTGTATAATACACAAACAGAGGCTCTGAAATTCAACAGCCTTGATCAAATCCTGGCAACATCTTTTACCAGCCCTGTGACATTCAGCAAGTTACTTAATCACTCTATACTTCCATCTCGTCCTCAGTAAAATGGTGGTACCCACCTCATAGAATGCTGAGAGTTTTAAATGAGAGAAATGCAGGTAAACTTCTAGTACCCATGCCTGGCGTACATAAATACATCCTAACTATTACCATTTTTTAGAGCACAAAAAGGATATGCTATTTTCTTCACTTTTTGAATGTATTAATATTTTAAATTACTAGGAAATGAGGACACATAATAATTGGGATTAAATAAAGTGGAAGAGGACAGGTATTCAGGAACTAGCAAAGATTTTTAAGCCTGACTAAATCTGGATATGGACTTCCATTCTGCCACTTGGTGCTGTGTAACTAACCTTAGGTGATTTATTTAATATCTCTGAGCCCAATTTCCTAAGGTATAAAATAGCTACCTTGTATATTTATTATGGAAACAAGAGAATATATGTCAAGGACTTAGTGCATATTAGGTACCTAATACATGAAAGGATGTTAGGGCTTTTGGCTTTTAATTTCTTACTATACCTGTTAAGAAAATTCTTATCATATAGGCAAGCCTATATGTAACAAGGGGAGAAAAAAAAAAAAAACGGATTGCCCATCTAAAGCAAAAATTACTGTGTCCTTTATCACATCCTTGAGTTTTGGGGAAAAAAGAAATCCTGAGAGTTTTAAGAAAAGAATGTTTGTTTTTCATTACTGCATAAAACCAAATTTTGGAAGTTTGGTTCTCATTTGTAGTGCTCATAGAGGTTGAACTGGAACATCTTTAGTAGATTTTCTGCTGGATTTAGGGAGAAACCTTATGTAATGTATCAGTCCAAAAGAATAAGTGAAAAATCAGATATGTAAGATTTATTCCCAAATGTTAACATTATGTTTTTTGGTTTTTGGGTTTTTTTGTGGTACACGGGCCTCTCACTGTTGTGGCCTCTCCCGTTTCTGAGCACAGGCTCCGGACGGGCAGGCTCAGCGACCATGGCTCACGGGCCCAGCCGCTCCATGGCATGCGGGATCTTCTCGGACTGGGGCACGAACCTGCGTCCCCTGCATCGGCAGGCGGACTCTCAACCACTGCGCCACCAGGGAAGCCCAACATTATGTTTTAATATAATTTATAAGTGCCTCTGAAAGGCTATCTCCTCAATTTTGGCAGGATAGAACCAAACATCCCAGGCAAATAAGCATCAAAGAACTTCAGGGGAAAAGATATGGTATTCTTCATTCATAACCAATTTTCAAGCTTTGTTATTAAAATACTAGAAGAGCTTCAAAATCATTATCACCACTTCATACAGAAATGAGCATTGTTGCAAATAACCGAAAACCCAGTGAATGGTGACTTATACAGGGGCTTATTTTTCTCACATTGAAAAAAAATCTCCAAGGAGTTGCTGCTGGTATTGGGTCAGTGGTTCAGTGATTTCAGCCCCATTATCTCTGTGAATCTTTCAGCCTTTCCCTCGTGGCTGTTGCCTAATGGTCAAAAGATGACTGTTAGTCACAGGTAGCATGTCCAAGTTCAAGATGGAAAAAGTCATGATTGGCAATTCCAGCTATATCTTTCTCTTTCATCAAGATAAACAAGTCTTCCTAGAGACTCCAGAAGACTCTTGGGAAGTAGGAGAAGTATTTAATTTTCCAGCCACGAAAATAAAAATAACAAGAGAAAATAGGGGTGTGAATATCTGTTGAGTTAGGGGAAAGTGTTTAACACACCGTTATAGAGAAACTGCTTGTTCCAAAGTCTACAAACTAAGCTAATTTCTAATTCTGTTTTATATGCATTTGACTATTAATAACAGGTAACTCAATCTTTTTTCCTAGAAGGAATATATGGATACCATTAGTGCCAGATTTGATACCAGGTGTACAATAGTTTGGTTTGTTGTTGTATTATTGTTTCTACTTAGGCTAAGAATATTCTCTTTGGTAGCAAGTGTTTATTGCTTGGAATGTGATGGTTTTGCATTACTGAATCCATACATAAATTATGTTACATATAGGGAGGTAAAGCATATGTTCTTACTATTAAATTCTGAACCTGATGTTTTTGAAATATTCCCCAAACATTCTGGAGTCTTACATAGTTTCAACATGGGACACTCATTTTTCTTCCCCTTTTATGAAAATCATAAGATCATTAAAGCCACCCCATCTGGAAACATTGGAATCACATTTGCTTTGGCTCTTTTTCTCCCTCTTTTCTCATTGGTTGATCATTTTTCCAAATTACCAACTGATAATAATATATTTTAGAGGCATTGTTTCTTTTTTTTTTTTTTTTCGGGGTACGCGGGCGTCTCACTGTTGTGGCCTCTCCCGTTGTGGAGCACAGGCTCCGGACGCGCAGGCTCAGCGACCATGGCTCACGGGCCCAGCCGCTCTGCGGCATGTGGGATCTTCCCGGACCGGGGCACGAACCCGTGCCCCCTGCATCGGCAGACGGACTCTCAACCACTGCGCCACCAGGGAAGCCCCGAGGCACTGTTTCTTAATCAGTGGGGTACCAAATGCATGCACCAAGAAATGCATCATTTGTAGGTAATTAAAAATCATTAAAAATCATTGATAAAACTGATCAAAATTGTTTTGATTTTTATTACTCCCATGTGCTGACAATTCTAGGCAATGTGTAATCATATATGCCTCCCTGTTAGGACAAAGCACCATGACCCTGTCTCCTCACTTTTAGTATGCACTGCTTCGTATTTCCAATACTTCTCTTTCCAATAAATTAATAGTTTAATATTTTAAAGAGCCAACACTGTATGAAATATTTTATATGGATGAAAATTCTGCATTTCTTTTCATGGTTTTATCCCTTTGATTATAATCATAGCATCATCTCTTGATTGAAAAAAAAGGGTGAACAGAGACATGAATAATATTTAAACTAAATGAAAATTGGACATAAATTTACACTTGTAACAGAAGTAGAATTTGACTATTATCTACAGAATATTTCTGTTTTTAAGTTTTTGGATATGTTTTTTCCCAAAAGGAAAAAATAAAAAAAAACCCAAAACTGAAATTATGTTTATTGCAATATTTCTTATTTCAAAGTGGATATCTCAAACTCCATATTTCCATTTCAGTTTTGGGCTAAATATGGAATACAGGGGGAAAGGACAGCACAAGGTAAACCCTTTTCATTTGAAGAATTGTACATAATGAATTTAATTCTGTAATAATGTTAAGTACCAGACGTGAAATGCTTGCTAGCATTCCAATCTTTGTTTTTCCTTTACATTGAGTTTTAAAAGAAAGCAAACAAAGTGAGAAAAGATGAATTTCTCAAATTCATTGTGATCCTTTATTTCTCCAGGCATTTTTGGACAGAAACTGGAAGATACTGTCCGTTATGAGAAGAGATACGGACACCGTCTGGCTCCAATGTTGGTGGAGCAGTGCGTGGACTTTATCCGACAAAGGGGGCTGAAGGAAGAGGGTCTCTTCCGACTGCCGGGCCAGGCTAACCTTGTCAAGGAGCTGCAGGATGCCTTTGACTGTGGAGAGAAGCCATCCTTTGACAGGTAGATTTCAAGTTTTCACTAACCATCCTTCACTGAGACACTCAAACTCAACCAAAAGGTTGCAGTAAACTGAGATGACATAATCTTAATTGATGTTGTAACAGTTTAGAAGATGGATTATATGGCCTCACAAAGATGGATTGTTTTTAAGTTACAGAGTCAAAAATTTGATACTTTAGATGTCTTTCTCTGCCATACTCCCCCCCCACCTTAAAACATTATTATTTATTCTTTTCCTTTGGCCCTAAATTAAAACTGTATTAAACTTTTACATTGGAAAAGTAAATTTTCAGAATAGGAGTCTTCTCTTGTTTGATGTTTCTTTGAATTCTTTCAGCTAAGGGATATTAAAAGTGTTGATAAACAGAGATTGGGATATTGGCAATGTAATTAAAAGTATTATATTTTTAAATATATAGCTCCATCTTAATCTAAAATAGATTTGCAAAGAAACAAGGAGAAGTATATAGTATGGTGAAATTCAGGAAATAATGGAAGTTGCAGAGAAGAATGCATAAAGCATCCATAACTCCACTAACTGAGTTGAACACTGATAATATTTTGTAAATTACCTCCTCCTGTTCAGTTTTTTTAATTCAGTAGAAAAATATAGTCATTTATCCTAATATTATTAACTCAACATTTGTAGCAGGGTTTTTTTCACATCAAGAGTTGAAAAATGCCCTTTTATTCCAGCATATTCTAACTTAACATCTGATCATTGCCAACCTCTGTAAGCATAATTTTTAATAACTATTTCACTCTATAGGTATATTGTTCATAATTGCTTCAATAAATTTGGACATTTAAGTCGTGACTTTATTACTATTACAAGTAATGTTGTAGTGAGTACACAATTGATATAAATATTTTCTATTTTTGGAATATTTTTTCAGGAGAGATTCTCAGTATTGGACTTGTGGATAAGAATAGTTTTGATACTTGAAAATTGCCTGCTTAAGTAGTATTTCTCTTTGAAAGTATAGAATTATCGTGTGGATAGACAGATCTACAGGACAGATAGACAAGAAGACTCTTGAATACATGATATGAGATAAAGGAAGCATCATTGAGAGTATGGGCTTGTTCCAATCCAAAAAATTCATGGTAACTCATTTGATGCCCCTTTACTGGTCACATTAACAAAACCCCGAACAGTGATACAATCATGCTGGCAAGGTGTGTTGAGGTAGGTGCCCTGATGGTGAGAGTACAGATCATCATAGTCTTTCTAAAGAAATTTAGTAATGTATTTCAAGACCCTTTAAGCAGGAAAGTCCAGTCCTAGAAAAAAATCAGATATGTGGAAAAAAATGAAGCACAAAGTTGCTTATTACAATTTCCATAATAGTGAAGAATGAACTCCAATCTATTATCTCTAGCAATAGACTGTGGTTAATATAATATAATAAAATGTTATTCACTTATTAAAATTTTGGGAAAATGCTGATTAGATAATAAGTAGAAAAATTAGACAGGATAAATTAATTGATCAAAATGCCACCTTTTTACAAAAAGTGTCACAGTTTATGAAGATTCATAAATTCCCTCTGAGAGAGAAAAATTAAATGTGGTGGTAAAGAAATGAATTCAAAACTAGGGTCAGAGAACAAATTTCAAAAATGCAGATATATTTTTGGTTGGGGAGCCACATGTCTTATTCTATACTTTGGAAAAAAAAAAAAAAAAAGATCCGCAGCTCCATAGTTCAGGCCTATCCGCAAGATATAAACAATGGTTTATCTAGGAGAAATGTAATTTTTTGTTCCAAAATTAGAAAAAAGTTTGTCAATGGAATCCTCAAAATAAAATATCAGATTATGGGATAAACAACATCCTATACAATGAACTCATGTGACATTGATAAATTTCAGTGGTCTTTTTCTTTACATTTATGTATGGCCTAAATATATGCAGATGACCTTAATAGCAAAATTTATCTATTAAAAGTTCTTTTGACACAGGCATTTAAAATTTGGTTCTTTTAACAGCTCTTTGCTAATATGTGCAATTTAGGGGGATATTTTATATATTTAAGGATACTTGTGAAAGATGTGCCCTGTAAGCAAAATTATTCCTCTGTAACTATAGACTGACAATGAACTTTATATAAAATGTGATCCCAGTTAAGAAAAATGTATTTTTTTTGTATAAAAATGCATCAGTTCATAGAGACTAAAGAAAATATAACAAAAGATAAACATTAATTTTGTGGAATAATGAATGACCTTCTTCCCTTTTTTATACTATAAATTCAGTAACTATACATTACTTTTATAATCAGAAATTTAATCAGAAAGATCTTTAATTAATTTCATGCTGCACAAAAATTTCCTTATCTTTTGATAATTTCTGAAGTGTAACTACAGAAACTCCCCATTTACTAGAAAATCTGTAAAAGAGAGTTACAGAGAGTATTTCAGCGTCAGAAACAATATGGTAACATTGCTAGTATGCTTTGAGAAAAAGGAGTGGCATTTGTTTCCTCAGTCATTCACTGGTTCAGGTTTCTACACTGGTGTATTAAACCACCCCAAAACTGTGTGGCATAAGCAATAACAACCAATCATTTGTTTATAAATCAGCAATTTAGGCAGACCTTGGCAAGGATGTGCTCATTTCTCCAGTACATAGTGTTGGTTCATGTAGATCAGTTAGGTCTGAAGGATCTAAGATATGGCTTCACTCACATGTCCGTAGCATTGTCTGAGGTGACTAAGGTAGCTGAAGGCTGCATGGTCCTTTACGTCCCTCTCTCTGTCTCTCTCTATCTGTCTGTCTCTCTCTCTCTGTAGTCTCACATCCGATAGTGTGTCTCTTCATGCAACTTTTATCTCTAGCAGATTAGTCAGATCAAGCGACATTAAGGCTCAGGGTTCTAAGAGAGTAAAGCTGGAAGCTTATAAGCATTGCATTGCTCAAAGCAAGTCACGAGACAGGGCCAGCCTAGATTTTGGGGAAGGGAAATAAACTCCAGAACTTAATAGAAAGAAGTGGCAAGCATATACAGAGAAGGAAAAATTTGTGAGACACTGTTTTAGGAGAAAATCACTATAGCTTTAAAGTCTAGAAATCAAGTGGAGTAAATTCCCTAACTTTGTTCTTTTTCAAGATTATTTTGTATATTCTAGGTCATTTGCATATCTGTAAAAAATTTCGTATAAGTTTGTCAGTTTCTACAAAAAATCCTATTAGGATTTTGATAGAAACTTCATTGAATCTAGAAATCTATCCATCTAGAAAAGTGACATCTTAAAAATATGAAATCTTCTAATCCTTGAACATAGCCCATCTCTACATGTCATTAGGACTTTTTGTATTTCAGCAATACAAAATTGTATTGTAATTTTCATTGTAAGATCTTGCTCCATTTTGCTAAATTTATCCTTAACTATTTAATGTTTATAAATGCACCTGTAAATAGTATTATTTTTTATGTTTAATTTTCTAGTTGCTTACTGCTAGATTATACAAATATGATTTTTTATATAGAGATTTTTCCTATAAACTTGGCAAATTTCTTTATAAATGCTACAGGGTCCTTCTAGATCCCTTAGGATTTTCTCTATGCATGATCTTGTTGACTGTATATGAGAGTATTATTTCTTCCTTTTCAATAAGCTTTGCATTCCTCCTTCTTAATTTTCTGTATTTGCTAAGAACTATTCTACAATAGTAGTGAGTGGATATACGTTTTGTATATGTAGAGGGAAGTTTTTAGTCTTTTGCTATTACTCATGATGGTAGCTATAAGTTTTGTGTAGATGCCCTTTATCAGGTTTGAAAATGTTCTTATATTTCTAGTTTACTGACAGTTTTAATAATGACAGACAATTGAATTTGATCAAATCCACTTTTTCTGCATTTATTGCAGAAATTATCTGGTTTGTCTGTTTTATTATGTTAATGAGGTGAATTTCAAATGTTAAACCAACTTTGCATTCCTAAGATAAGCCACTTTTGGTTGTTATGTATTACTCTTTTAATATATTGACATATCTGACTTGGAAATAACTTGTTGAGGATTTTTGGACCCGTATTCATCAGGGCTATTGACCTAGCAACTTCTTTTCTTGGAATGCATTTGACTAGTTTTGTTATCAAAGAAATTCTGGCCTCAAAAGTAGGCCAGAAAATGTTCCCTCAACCTCTATTTTCAGAAAAATTGTATGTAGTTTGTATTATTTCCTCCATAAGTCTTGGGTAAAATTTACCAGTGACATCCTTAGAGGTGAGGTGAAACAGGTTGATCCTGAATAGCCCAGTAGGTTATAATAAGAAATTTAGTTTTTATTCAAAGAGATATGGAAATCCATTGAAAGATATTTAACAAGCAAATGGAATAATTTTATTTACATGTTAAGAAGAAAAGGTCACTCCGTGAGGGAAAACTAATATTTTCTACTACTCCACCCACAGAACACTTCTGACACCAAATGTGTGGGTTTTCCGTAAGAAGCAATTCTCCAGTTCTTGGTAGACACCCACTGAGTGTCCTACGATTTAATCAATTCTGGCACTAACTGCCCAGAGTTAGTGCAGACCCCACAGGTTAAGGGCTCATTTCCACAAATCTGCCCCCCTCCTACTTCAGGTACCAATTACAAGTCCCAGGTTGCCACCTGTAGTTCTGACCAACTAGCCATAAACCTGAGGTTCCTCAAGATCAATCATTTGCTAGAATAGCTCACAGAACTCAGGAAAACAGTTCAGTTACTAGATTACTGGTTTATTATGAAAGGATACAACTCAGGAACACAGATGAAAGAGATGCATAGGGAGGAATGGGGTAGGGGCTCAGAGCTTCCATGCCCTCGCCAGACGTACCACCCTCCTGGCACTATGACGTGTTCACTAACCTAGAAGCTTTCCAAACCTCTTCAGTGAGGGTATTTTTATGAAGGCTTCATTATATAGGCATGATTGATTAAACCCTTAGGCTAAAGCTCCAACCTTCTAATTACCTGATTGGTTTCTCTGGCAACCACCCTTCACTCACCCCACCCTCCATCATCCTTATGGGCTTTCTCAAGGATGCCTTAACATAAATTCAGGCATGGTTGAAAGGGGCTTGGTATGAATAACAAAGACTTCCCTTTCACCTTCCTCACTCCAGAATTATTTTAGGAACTGGGGATAAAAAACAAATATTATAACAAAAGACACTTCTATTACTCTTATAAGTTAGGAAATTACAAGGGTTTTAGGAGCTCTGACCAGGAGCTAGGGATAAAACCCAAAATACATCATGGTATCACAATCTGGCAATCTGAATATGCTTGTATTGACAAATAAATTGTTAAGCTTGAGTCTTTCAGTAGTAGGGAGGCAGAAATACAAATTACTGGATCTGCTGATTTTCAAAAAAGGATTTCCAAATCCATGGACAGTGAAATAAAAAGAAAAGAGTAATGTATTTGTGGCCAAATGTAATTGCAAACTACATTCTTAGGGAATAAATAATCCATAATTTCCCAAGGAGAGTATATTATTTTTGGAAATGTGTCCAAGTAGAGTATTCTGCCCCATCTGCTGTTTTAGTTACTTGACTGAGTTTAAACTTTCTCATGACCAAGTCCCAGTTCAGGTTTCAGTTTTTGGGATGTGAAGACAAACTGCCTGGGAACATTTTCTAGTTCAGGTTAAACTCACCAGTGTTCACCATCAAAGTGATCTAAAAAAGAATGTAAGTTAAAAAATGCAGATCATGCATAATGTTTTGAGTAGATATTAGTATGTAAAGCAAAGTACAGAAATTTTTCTTTGTGAAATATGTTAAAGAACGACAATGAATAAGTATTTTCTCTTATTCTAATAAAGCTTATATCTCACTAAAGGGTCAACTGGATTTAGCTATCATCTTTACATTTATTAAAACCTGGAAAGAAATTCCCACAGGAATTCTGCAAAGATAATCTCTAATTTTAATATTAAGACCTATTATTATTGTAACTCTAACATTAAGCACTAAAATTTGAATTTTAAAACAAACTTTTTAAATACCATTTTAAAATTATAAAAATATGGTGTTATTAAAATTTAATGTAAATATTATTAAAATTATATTTTAAATTATAACATTTTCTTTATACAATTTAGAATATAGAAGAATATAAGAAAGAAAGATGACTATTTCAAAATTAAACAACCCAGAGAGCTCTTTCTATATATATAAATAAGTAGATATAGAGACTTAAATATAGAGATATATCTAAATACAGATATATATATACACACACACACACACACACACACAATTACTGGAATCACACAGTTTTTACATCTTGCTTTTCTTGTTAACATTACATCATAAACAACTTTCCATGTCACTAAGTAGTTTTCGCAAACATGATTTCAGGGACAGAATAGTAATTCATCCTATCATTATATTGGTTTGTGTTATGGGAGAAGAGAAAGATGGTTTGAGAAAAAAGAAATTAAAACATACACTACTTGAATTTAGAGAGATTGCAAGTGCATGTGCCAGTTTTTATGAAACCATGCACTTTCTGCTCTTCTTTAATTATATCAAATGCTATTTTCCCAGTTCTGAGGTTCAAGTTTGAGACTTTTACGTACGCATGACTTATCAGTTAGATGATGTATTCCCATAGACTCCTTGACCAAAGTGAATTCTGAGAGAAAGGACACTCTCATTGACCTGAAAGAATTTGTATTTAATCAGTTTATGTCAACTGTAAAAAACAACAGATGTTGGAGTTCCTAACCTTTCTTTTCTTCAATATTTCTGTTTAGAAGTGAAAAAAATTAAAATATAACATTTTATATTAAACTTCCCCACTTTGAAGGGACAAAAATGAAATGCAGAATGTGTAAAATCAGATTAGAAGCAAAGTGTTTTTTCATTTCCAAAGCTCTCCGGATGGTATCAGCTGTTAAAGAAGACACAGTTTCGAAGAGCTGGGAAGGTAGGGTCAAAAATGGTCATGTGGGTGTCACCATCGTAGCATTAACTGCTCAGCAACAAAATAACTATGCACTTACAACAAAGCATTCAAGAGCAAGGACAGAAGCCTGGAGAAGCCAGTGATTCTACACACTGTCCAAGAATCCCATAAAACAGCTGCTGTCCGAGGTACCCCAGCTGCCCTCCCTTATGCTGAGTTCACTCTGTCCTCTTCCCTCCTCTTCTCCTGTGTTTATTTTTTTATTTGTTTTGGCGACTGACAGGATTACAAAACAAACTGCAAGTCTACAGAGATAAGATGGAAAAAAAAAAAGCCTAAAATTTAGAGGCAGAAAACCCAGACACATTTTAATTTTATCGTCTGGGTAGCGATATAGCTTTGAGCATTACTGACCTGAGTTGTGAAAAGTGAACTTGAAAGGGAGAGCCCTATAGACACAGAAGAGATTCTCAAACATTATTTTGTATAAGAATGACCAAGAGAGAGAACTCAAGATTCAGATGCCCAGAACCCACTCGCTCTCATTCTGATTTAAAACGTTTGAGGATACCTAGGAATCTTCATTTCAAACAAAGCCCCAGGTAATTCTTTTTTTAAATTATTTTTTTATGTAGCAGGTTCTTATTAATCTATTTTATACATATTAGTGTATATATGTCAATCCCAATTTCCCAATTCATCCCACCACCACCACCTTCACCACCGCCGCCGCGCCTACCAACCCCCCACTTTCCCCCTTTGGTGTCCATACGTTTGTTCTTTATACCTGTGTCTCTATTTCTGCCTTACACCATTTTTCTGCACCATTTTTCTAGATTCCACATGTATGCGTTAATATATGATATTTGTTTTCTGACTTACTTCACTTTGTATGACTGTCTCTAGGTCCATTCCACATCTCTACAAATGACCCAATTTCATTCCCTTTTATGGCTGAGTACTATTCCATTGTATATATGTACCACATCTTCTTTATCCATTCGTTTGTCTATGGGCATTTAGGTTGCTTCCATGACCTGGCTATTGTAAATAATGCTGCAATGAACATTGGGGTGCATGTGTCTTTTTGAATTATGGTTTTCTCTGGGTATATGCCCAGTAGTGGGATTGCTGGATCATGTGGTAATTCTATTTTTAGTATTTTAAGGAACGACCATACTGTTCTCCATAGTGGCTGTATCAATTTACATTCCCACCAACAGTGCAAGAGGATTCCCTTTTCTCCACACCCTCTCCAACATTTGTTGTTTGTAGATTTTTTGATAATGTCCATTCTAACTGGTGTGAGGTGATACCTCATTGTAGTTTTGATTTGCATTTCTCTGATAATTAGTGATGTTGAGCAGCTTTTCAGGTGCCTCTTGGCCATCTGTATGTCTTCTGGGGAGAAATATCTATTTAGGTCTTCTGCCCATATTTTGATTGGGTTGTTTTCTTAATATTGAGCTGCATGAGCTGTTTATATATTTTGGAGATTAATCCTTTGTCCGATGATTCATTTGCAAATATTTTCTCCCATTCTGAGGGTAGTCTTTTCGTCTTGTTTATGGTTTCCTTTGCTGTGCAACAGCTTTGACGTTTCACCAGGTCCCATTTGTTTATTTTTGTTTTTATTTTCATTACTCTAGGAGGTGGGTCAGAAAAGATCTTGCTGTGATTTATGTCAAAGAGTGTTTTTCTTATGTTTTCCTCTAAGAGTTTTATAGTGTCTTAAACTTAAAACTTACTGGAATAAGTAAGTTTTATAGGTCTTACATTTTATAGGTCTTACATTTAGGTCTTTAATCCATTTTGAATTTATTTTTATGTATGGTGTTAGGGAGTGTTCTAACTTCATTCTTTTATATGTAGCTGTCCAGTTTTCCCAGCAGTACTTATTGAAGAGGCTGTCTTTTCTCCATTGTATATTCTTGCCTCCTTTGTCAAAAATAAAGTGACCGTAGGTGCGTGGGTTTATCTCTGGGCTTTCTTTCCTCTTCCATTGATCTATATCTCTGTTTTCTGCCAGTACCATATTATCTTGATTACTGTAGCTTTGTAGTATAGTCTGAAGTCAGGGAGTCTGACTCCTCCAGCTCCGTTTTTTTCCTTCAACAATGCTTTGGCTATTTGGAGTCTTTTGTGTCTCCATAAAGATTTTAAGAGTTTTTGTTCTAGTTCTGTAAAAAATGCCATTGGTAATTTGATAGGGATTGCATTGAATCTGTAGATTGCTATGGGTAGTATAGTCAGTCATTTTCACAATGTTGATTTTTCCAATCCAAGAACATGGTCTATCTCTCCATATGTTTGTGTCATCTTTGATTTCTTTCATCAGTGTCTTATAGTTTTCCGAGTACAGGTCTTTTGTCTCCTTAGGTAGGTTTATTCCTAGGTATTTTATTCTTTTTGTTGCAGTTGTAAATGGGAGTGTTTCCTTAATTTCTCCTTCAGATTTTTCATCATTAGTGTATAGGAATGCCAGAGATTTCTGTGCATTAATTTTGTATCCTGCAATTTTACCAAATTCATTGATTAGCTCTAGTAGTTTTCAGGTAGCATCTTTAAGATTCTCTATGTAGAGTATCATGTCATCTGCAAACAGGGACAGTTTTACCTTTTCTTTTTCAATTTGTATTCCTTTTATTTCTTTTTCTTCTCTGATTGTCATGGCTAGGACTTCGAGAACTATGTTGAATAACAGTGGTGAGAGTGGACATCCTTGTCTTGTCCTGAACTTAGAGGAAATGCTTTCAGTTTTTCACCATTGAGAATGATGTTTGCTGTGGGTTTGTCATATATGGCCTTTATTATGTTGAGGTAGTTCCCTCTATGCCCACTTTCTGGTGAGCTTTCATCATAAGTGGTGTTGAATTTTGTCAAAAGCTTTTTCTGCATCTACTGAGATGATCATATGGTTTTTATTCCTTAATTTGTTAATATGGTGTATCACATTGATTGATTTGCATATATTGGAGAATCCTTGCATCCCTGGGATAAATCCCACTTGATCATGGTGTATGATCCTTTTAATGTGTTGTTGGATTCTGTTTGCTAGTATTTTGTTGAGGATTTTTGCACCTATATTCATCAGTGATATTGGTCTGTAATTTTCTTTTCTTGTAGTATCTTTGTCTGGTTTTGGTATCAGGGTGATGGTGGCCTTGTAGAGTGAGTTTGGGAGTGTTCCTTCCTCTGCAATTTTTTGGAAGATATTGAGAAGGATCGGTGTTAGCTCTTCTCTAAATGTTTGGTAGAATTCACCTGTGAAGCCATCTGGTCCTGGGTTTTTGTTTGTTGGAAGATTTTAATCACAGTTTCCATTTCAGTGCTCGTGATTGGTCTGTTCATATTTTCTATTTCTTCCTGTCTCAGTCTTGGAAAGTTATATCTTTCTAAGAATTTGTCCATTTCTTCCAGGTTGTCCATTTTAATGACTTAGAGTTGCTTGTAGTAGTCTCTTATGATGCTTTGTATTTCTTCAGTGTCCATTGTAACTTCTTTTTCTTTTCTAATTTTATTGATTTGAATCCTCTCCCTCCTTTTCTTGATGAGTCTGGCTAAAGGTTTATCAATTTTGTTTATCTTCTCAAAGAACCAGCTTTTAATTCTATTGATCTTTGCTCTTGTTTGCTTTGTTTCTATTTCATTTATTTCTGTTCTGATCTTTATGACTCTTTCCCTCTACTACCTTTGGGTTTTGTTTGTTCTTCTTTCTCTGGTTCCTTTAGGTATCAGGTTAGATTGTTTATTTGAGATTTTTCTTGTTTCTTGAGGTAGGATTGTATTGCTATAACTTCCCTGTAGAACTGCTTTTGCTGCATCCCATAGGTTTTGGATGATTGTGTTTTTTTTGTCATTTGTCTCTAGGTACTTTTTGATTTCCTCATTGATTTCTTCAGTGATCTTTTGGTTATTTAGTAACGTATTGTTTAGTCTCCACGTGTTTGTGCTTTTTACAGTTTTTTTCCCTGTAATTGATTTCTAATCTCATAGCGTTGCTGTCGGAAAAGATGCTTGATATGATTTCCATTTTCTTAAATTTACTGAGGCTTGATTTGTGCCCCAAGATGTGATCTATCCTGGAGAATATTCCACGTGCACTTGAGAAGGAAGTGTAATCTGCTGTTTTCAGACGGAATGTCCTATGAATATCAATTAAATCTCTCTCGTCTATTGCGTCACTTGAAGCTTGTGTTTCCTTATTAATTTTCTGTCTAGATGATCTGTCCATTGGTGTCAGTGAGATGTTAAAGTCCCCCACTGTTATTGTGTTGCTGTCAATTTCCTCTTTTATAGAAGTTAGCAGTTGCCTTATGTACTAAGATGCTCCTATGTTGGGTGCATATATATTTATAACGTTATATCTTCTTCTTGGATTGATCCCTTGATCATTATGTAGTGTCCTTCCTTGTCTCTTGTAACAGTCTTTATTTTAAAGTCTACTTTATCTCATGAGTGTTGTTACTCCAGCTTTTTTTGATTTATATTTGCATGGAATATTTTTTTCCATCTCCTCAATTTCAGTCTGTATGTGTCCCTAAGTTTGAAGTGGGTCTCTTGTAGACAGCATATATATGGGTCTTGGTTTTGTAACCATTCAGCAAACCTGTGTCTTTTGGTTGGAGCATTTAATCCATTCATTTTTAAGGTAATTATCTATATATATGTTCCTATTACCATATTCTTAATTGTTATTGGTTTGTTTTTGTAAGTCCTTTTCTTCTCTTGTGGTTCCCACTTAGAGAAGTTCCTTTTGTTGTAGAGCTGGTTTGGTGGTGCTGAATTCTCTTAGCCTTTGCTTGTCTGTAAAGCTTTTGATTTCTCTGTTGAATCTGAATGAGATCCTTGCTGGGTAGAGTAATCTTGGTTGTAGTTTCTTCCCTTTCATCACTTTAAATATATCATGCCACTCCCTTCTGACTTGTAGAACTTCTGCTGAGAAATCAGCTGTTAACCTTATGGGAGTTCCCTTGTATGTTATTTGTCATTTTTCCCTTGTTGCCTTTAATAATTTTTCTTTGCCTTTAATTTTTGTTAATTTGATTATTATGTGTCTCAATGATGTGTCTTTGTGTGTTTCTCCTTGGATTTATCCTGCCTGGTACTCTCTGCACTTCCTGGACTTGTGTGCCTATTTCCTTTCCCACGTTAAGGAAGTTTTCGACTATAATCTCTTCAAATATTTTCTCAGGTCCATTCTCTCTCTCCTTCTGGGACCCCTGTAATTAAAATGTTGGTACATTTAATGTTGTCCCAGAAGTCTCTTAGGCTGTCTTCATTTCTTTTCATTCTTTTTTCTTTATTCTGTTCCATGGCAGTGAATTCTACCATTCTGTCTTCCAGGTCACTTATCTGTTCTTCTGCCTCAGTTTCTGCTTGATTCCTTCTAGTGTATTTTTCATTTCACTTATTATGTTGTTCACCTCTGTTTGTTTGTTCTTTAATTCTTCTAGGTGTTTGTTTTTTAATTCTTCTAGGTCTTTGTTAAACATTTCTTGCATCTTCTGGATCTTTGCCTCCATTCTTTTTCTGAGGTCCTGGATTATCTTCACTATCATTATTCCGAATTCTATTTCTGGAAGGTTGCCTATCTCCACTTCATTTAGTTGTTTTTCTGGGGTTTTATCTTTTTCCTTCATCTGGTACAGAGTCCCCTGCCTTTTCATTTTGTTTTTCTTTCTGTGAATGTGGTTTTCGTTCCACAGGCTGCAGGATTGTATTTCTTCTTGCTTCTATTGTCTGCCCTCTGGGGGATGAGGCTCTCTGACCCTAGGTAATTCTTATATACATGGTACTCTAACCACAAGTTGTGAAATAGTAGCCAGACTATGAGCTGCAAGAGTGTGGGTTAAAGGGAAACTGATCATTTGAAGTGATGTGTCTCAGTTTCCTCATATATGAAATGGAGAAAAAAGTTTAACCTCATGGCACTAATGAAAGCAACATATTATTTCTGACTAAGCTAAGCAGGCCTTACCCTGCTGTGAAAGATAAATTACTTTCTGGGATGTACAGTTTATGTGTAAAATATAAAATTTCTTATCTGCTATAATAGGTCTGAAATTTTAGAACAGCCTGAAAAGTACATCCCTGCACCTATGCTTTGATCCATGTGAAAACTCAAACACTGGGGACTTAGGTAATGCACTACAGGTATAGAGCGTGAATAAAGATCTACTGGTCAGGTCTGATGGAAAAAAGTGAAGAAAGAAAATACTAGCTTAAGGGCATGTGGATAGGTAAAGGGTTGGAAAAGCAAAGAACAACTCCCAGGAGTTTGCCTAAGGCAAGCCCTGAACTTGTAGACAGCAAACTAGCTACCTGTTTTCAGCAACCGAAATGATTTTCCAAAGTTCAGAAAAGGGCCAGCCCTCCAAAGTCCTGGGAAGCTGTTTAGCTGTGGTAATTCTTAATGTTTCTATATTTTGATGCAGTTCTTAGATATTATGATGGCTTGACAAGATTGATAACCATTGTCTTAGAGTACTTCTCAAATGTCTGTAATTCACATAGGACCATCCTGACTTTAGCCATATTCATATAACACCTGTACTTGGTTACTGAACTTTTTCTTTAAGTTTATTCACTGTTTTTTAAATCAATTTTGTTGTAAAAGGAACTTGATATCAGTTTTTAGTTGTAAATCAGCACTTGCCATAAATAAAAGTTTAATATAGCACAAATGCAATAGCCACAAAGAGGGTATTAGATGCCATCTGAATACAGCTGCTTTGGGAAGACTCTGACCCTTTGGACCTCTGTTTATTTGACGAAAGTGGAGATTGGCACACGCTAGGACCACTTGAACACGTCTCTCATCCCCAACTGATACTTCCTACTTGTTATAATCAGGAGAACTGAAAGGCAATCGAGAATGGGCTAATGGTTCCTACTATGTAATTTAATGTCTCTTAGTGTCCTGTCCGTGTGGCACCTGACTTGGAATAGCCCACGCTTTGGGAAGTACAGTCAGATTGCTCTTTGCTAGCACTGACAGGCCAACTTCCCTGAATGCTTGGCTTCTTATCTAATTTGAACCATGGGTGTAACTTACAAGCGTTCCATGAAACCCCCTTGTAAACATACCAAGGTCTGAAAAATTAATGAGCTTTAAGGGAAAATATTCCATATGTGGAATATACTCACCTGAATGGATACTTACTAAATATTTTACGTAAGACAGGTTGTTAGCTAGAAATCTGTCATGTTCCATTGTGCTTACTCTCTTGGTGATGTATCTAAAAAGCCAGTACATGTGAAGTGGGGGAACTGAATTACACCTTCCTTTCAATTTAGCTTTGAATAAATTTAAGTTCACTTCCAATGAAACCTGATTGAGTGATGAAGAAAAATAGCCAATTAACCAAGAAGTTTCCCAGTATTTGGCATATCTATCAATTGGCATTTGTGTACTTATTTGTAAGGAAGCAGTGTAGGAATTAAGAGTTCAGGCTTTGATAAGAAGCAGGTACCATTTACTACCTATGTTAACAATCTGAGACTAGTTACTTAACTTCTCCAAATTCCTAGTTTCCTCATATGTAAAATGGAAATAACACTTAACCCCCCCAGAGCTGTTGTATTCATGAATTTAAAAATAAAACAAAATGGAACAAAAACACCAGGAGTAAGTGGTACAGAGTGAAGAAGACACTTAGCACATTTATTGTCATTGTAAGTATCATGATGTTGGTGATGATGGTTTTAACATTTTGTATGACAAGGAAAAGTAATACCCTGAACCCATAAATACAGAAACTAGTGCTTAACCATAAACTCTTAAGTGTTTTTAATCCAGAATATCTTCATTTCTGTTTTGAAATCTCCAAAACAATTCCTACTGAAAGAAATCAGATACCTATAATGTTTTATGTTCTGAAAGTGTGTTTTTGTGTGTCTTGTAAGTCAGATTGTAAATATTCTTGCATGAGTTTGGTGAAAGTACATCCCTTAAAGGTATATATTTTCTAAAATAAATTTATTGAGTCATATTTTACATATCATGCAATTCGCCAATTTCAAGGATACAATTCAATGATTTTTAACAAATTTACTTAGTTATGCAACCATTACCATATATTGGTTTTAGCACATTTTCATCACCCAAATGTCTTTTATACCATTTACTGTTATTTCCAGCAGCCCTTCCTCCCCAGGCAACCACTAATGTACTTACTTTGTCTCTATAGATTTTCCCTTTTCTGGACATTTTATATAAATAGAATTATTCAATACATGGTCTCTTGCATCCAGCTTTTTTCTCTTAGCATAATGCTTTTGAGGTTTGTCCATGTTATAGTATGTATCAATAGTTTGTTCCTTTGCATTGATGAATATAATTTTTTTTAATTTTATTTATTTATTTTTGGCAGTGTTGGGTCTTCGTTTCTGTGCGAGGGCTTTCTCTAGTTGCGGTGAGCAGTGGCCACTCTTCATCACGGTGCGCCGGCCTCTCACTACCGTGGCCTCTCTTGTTGCGGAGCACAGGCTCCAGACTCACAGGCTCATAGTTGTGGCTCACGGGCCTAGTTGCTCCTTGGCATGTGGTATCTTCCCAGACCAGGGCTCGAACCCCTGTCCCCTGCATTAGCAGGCAGATTCTCAACCACTGTGCCACCAGGGAAGCCCCAGTTAATAGAATTTTATATTGTAGATATACTACAGTTTGTTTATTCATTCATCGGTTGATATTTAAGTAGTTTCTGTTTTTTGGCTTTTATGAAGAATGCTGCTGTGAACATGCATGTACAAGTTTGTTTTTTTTTTTTTTTTTTTTTGGGGTACGCGGGCCTCTCACTGTTGTGGCCTCTCCCATTGCGGAGCAACAGGCTCCAGATGCGCAGACTCAGCGGCCATGGCTCACGGGCACAGCCGCTCCGCGGCATGTGGGATCTTCCCAGACCGGGGCACGAACCCATGTCCCCTGCATCGGCAGGCAGACTCTCAACCACTGCGCCACCAGGGAAGCCCTGCATGTACAAGTTTTTGTGTGGACATGTTTTCATTTCTCTTGGGTGTATACCTAGAAGTAGAATTGCTAGATCTATGTTTAACATTTGGGGAATTGCCAAACTGTTTCCCAAAGTGGCTGAAACATTTTATATTTCTACCAACAATGTATGAGTGTTCCAATTTTTTATCCTAGCCACTCTGGTGAATGTGAAATGGTATCTCATTGTTGTTTGAGTTTGCATTTCCTTAATGACTACTGATGTTGTGTATCTTTTTATGTGCTTATGAGCCATTCATGTATACACTTTAGAAGGCATATGGTTTTTAAATGTTTGATTTTTCTGGTTATCTTGATAATTTATTATAAGGAAATGGTTGAAAATTGCTAAAGAATCAAAATAGTGTTCTGGGAATTGAGATAAACATCTGTGCTATCATGAGAGTATGCATATGCATACTCATGAGGATCTCACTGTGGATATTCATTTAAAACTCTGTATGTATAAAGTAAAATTCTACATGTATGACTACAATATGAACTCAAAGAAAGTAGAGAATTTTGACTCTTGATCACCTTTTTTATCCCTAGCATCTAGAACAGTGTCTGACACAATGTAGGCATTCAATATATCTTTCTTAAATAAATGGATACAAGGAGTATATTTTGAATATATTTGTTGGGTAAAAGAGTGCAAATATTTCTGATATCTCAATAAGTAGACAACTCATGCTCTTATTTTCATAGATTAGAATTCAGGAAATTTGAAAAATGTCATGTTTCAAAACAACTTCTAAAATTCTGTTAAAATATCATTTTTGTCAACTCAAGCAAAATGCCTGCCGATGTTAATGTGGAGTCATAATCTTATGAATGGGAACACAATTTCATACAAGCCACAAATCTAAATTAAAACCAGTACCTTTACTTGTTTTGTATTCCAGAAATGCTCCATGAATATGGATGCATTATACTTCCAAAGTGAAGTAGCTTTTGATTTATAACAAAACAACAACGAAAAATAAAAACACCCACCCTAACTTCTGCTCAATACAATTTGTTTGTCTCTCTTCTTCCCGCTTATACTGACCTCTCTTAAATATAGTCCTAGTGGATAACAGCACTAATATAATATATATCTGTATACGTGGTAGCAAAGTATCCTTTCCAGCAAAGAGCATGACAGCATTTATTAGTAGGAGATTCACAATAAATACATAATTGGATCCTTTTAAAGTTTTTTAGTCTTTCCCCCAATACGTATATATACACACAAATTAATAAACTGGAATGGTATCATTTTAGCTCTTATGTGGAGAATGCTTTTGTGTTGTAATAAAAGACTGTTGAAGTGTTCAGAGGAGGAACATGTTCTGCGTGGACTTGAACAGTTTGGGTGTTGATTTTGTAGATTCATCTGGATATGCCAGAAAACCCTTTTAAGTTCCCTCTAGCACCATGAGTTACAGATTCAACAGTGTAAAATTAAGCATTTCTTTATTCATCTCCTTTATAACAGGGGCTCCGGGGCCGTGGACCTGTACGGGTCCGCAGCCTGTTAGGAACCGGTCCGCACAGCAGGAGGTGAGCAGCGGCAGAGCGAAGCTTCATCTGCTGCCCCCCCCCACCCCCGTTGCTCCCTATCGCCTCGCATTACCGCTTGAACCATTCCCCCGCCCCCGCCCCCGTCCGTGGAAAAACTGTCTTCCGCAAAACCGATCCCTGGTGCCAAAAAAGTTAGGGACCGCTGCTTTATAAGGCACAAAGGTTTTGTTTCCTACCTTATTGACTTTATTAGAAGAAAATAAGTATTCTGGAAAAGAATGTTTGCATCCTTTATTGTTTATCCTAGAATCAGATAATCAAAATTTTCCAGTCTTGTGATGGTTACGAAAGGAAATGAGCAACATGCAAAAGAGTCAGCCTTAAAGATACATTAATAAGAAAAAAACGTTAGATTAAGGAAACTTTGCTATTTAGGTTTCATTAACTAGAAAAATTACCGGTGATATTTAGCTCTGTTTTATTTTTATTTAAAAATGGAAATATTAAATTATATACATGGATTTTAAATGCTGTTGGGGAAACTTAAAAATATATTTTTTCCATAAATATACCCCATCAACATCAGAACATCAATAATGATTCTCTGGGACATTCTTGGTTGCATAATCTGAAATCTCTCAGGAAAGAAAATTAATTGTTGAATGTATTATGATGATGACATTTCCTTTGTTTCTCCTGAAAATCCATTTGCCGAGTTTAGTAAAGGGAAAAATATGTAGGCAGACAACATAAAATTGTAAAGTAACTCAATACAGCTGTAACTTCTCTATTTTAGCTAAGCCAATTTCATTGTTTGCCAAGATTTTGAAGATCATATGAAACTGAAATTACAACCCATAACGTTTTAAGTCCAGGGTACAATTGAAACAAGCAAGGGTTATGTGATAAAGTCTCTGGTACATACAATTACCAATGTAAAGACATGAAAACTAGTAGAGCCACAGAGGTTTCTCTGTGAAAGAATCCTTTGCATCTGTACATCAGGAGTCAAATGTTAGGAAAGACAGCATATCCCATTTAAGCAAGAAATGTGGAAGATCATCATTTACATCTCATTAGATAATTACATAATCACAGTATACTTACAGAATGTATATTATTCCTTCCAGTTGTCTTTATTTCTGAGCCATTTCTGGAGGAAATGTGAGGTGGGCAAGAAGTGTCCTAATCCACCTCTCTCAAACTATAGTCACATAATGCAATGAATAGTAAGTGCTATTTGTTCATTGTAACTTAAAATTTTCTGTAAATGAGTTTTCTTGTGTCTCTTACTATGAGTAGTTTCTTTATATCCACCTGAAAATAAGTCATCTGAATTGACAACAATCTTCTAATTTTTTAAATCATTTATGCAATTCCTGGCATATATTTTACACTTCGTGAATTTAGGAAATTATGTTTCACAGAACAGCCAGAGAAAGTGTTAATGCAATGGATATTATTCCATCGTGACTCCCAACCTAGATTAGGAATGACTATGTTTTTAAAAATCGTGAGCAAATTAACTACTTCTTCCATTAACAGCTATAGATACTCTCTGGAAGCTCAAAGGCTTGAGTTTTCTCCTGAGACAATTATGAATAAATTCAATAAAGTTTTACTGGCACTGAGAGAGAACAAAGTCCAACATGCACAGTCAATCAAGGAGAGCCTTGATTCATTTTCTTCATACCATGAAACCAACTGGATATGTTTACAAAAATTCTACAAAGAATAAAATATATATATATATATATATATATATATATATATGTATGTAGTACCTGTGTGTGTGTGTGTGTGTGTGTGTGTGTGTGTAGTATGTGTATACATGTATATATAGTATGTGGATACAAGCACACTTATAATAGAATCTCTCCAGTTTGCAAACAGGCTATCTCTAATCTCTTTATCATTCGTGACTTTCAAGTAATTCCTTAGATCAATACATATTCTAAGCAGTTATATACATTATTGATATGAATATGTTCTTAGTTTAATAAGAAAATCTTTGTGGCTCCTTGACCTCAGATTTATTTTCTATGTGAAAAAATTTTTTTCGTAACATAGGTCTTAAGAGCTTGGACAGTATTAATGTCATTTATAGTAGAAGAATGCAACATGTGTGTTTGAATGTTACTTCTAAGTTGAATTTGGATATAACATTGAACCTTGGATCTCAAGTCACCAGGGCCATTGTGAACTCATTTTAATAGTCATGTTCATTAATTTTGTAACTGACAACATATTTCTGTAATTAATTAATTTAATTTTTTGAGATATAATCGACATATAACACTGTGTAAGTTTAAGGTGTACAGTGTGTTGGTTCAATATGTTTATATGTTGCAATATGATTGGCATGTTGCCTAGCACCTCTATCAGGTCACATAATTATAATTTCTTTTCTGTAGTGAGAACAATTAAGATCTAGTCTCTTAGCAAATTTGACATTTATAATACAGTATTGTTGACTGTATTCACTATGCTGTGTGTTAGATCTCCAGAACTTATCTACTATTTGCATCTTAAGGTTTTAGTTAGGTTTTTTGTGTTGTTGTCGTTGGAATTGAATGCTATGTATGTACAAGGTAGCCTGTTAAAATAGTTATACTGATGTAATGTTACTGCAAGGAAACTTGTCTGAATGTTCTACATCAAGCCTTTTAAATGCCTCAATTGCACTAGCCTTTCCACTCTGATGAACTCACCTTGGTTCTATGATGGAAAACGTCAGATTTTATTTTTATTCTTCAGTCTAAATTTTTTTAAATTAATTAATTATTTTTGGCTATGTTGGGTCTTCATTTCTGTGCGAGGGCTTTCTCTAGTTATGGCAAGTGGGGGGCCACTCTTCATCGCAGTGCGCAGGCCCCTCACTGTCGCGGCCTCTCTTGTTACACAGCACAAGCTCCAGATGCACGGGCTCAGTAGTTGTGGCTCAAGGGCCTACTTGCTCCGCAGCATGTGGGATCTTCCCAGACCAGGGCTCGAACCCGTGTCCCCTGCATTAGCAGGCAGATTCTCAACCACTGTGCCACCAGGGAAGCCCTAAATTTTTAATTTACTTAGAGATATTAGAGTGTGGCTATTTATAAATATGCTCTCAAACACTAATCCAAACTAACTAAATGATGTCACCTCTAATGGCTAATCTATACTATAAGTATATATGTTTCTTTGTAATGTATATTTATCTGTATATGCTTAAACAGTTGCCCTTTGTATTCATATGTAGTATTCAAAAGCTATACAAGGCATTTTACTTGTCATTTATATTTGTTTGGTACAAGTGATTACCACCTGGATGTGTATGTTCAGGGGTCTAGGGTGAGAAGACAGGCTTGTAGCGGAAAGACCAAGGAATATGCTGTTATGTTAATGGAGATGAGTGATAACTTGAATTTGAGCAGTGTCAATGAGACTGCTGAGGAGGGAACAGATTCATGAGGTATGACATGAGAATATATAGGATCCAGTCATTGGTATTTTGCAAACTTTCCAGGTGATTCCAATGTGCAGCTTAGTCTGAGAATCACTAGTCACTGTTAGATTTAGAATCTCAGAAAAGGAAAAATTTAGGTTGACTTCTAGGTTTCTTGTTTGTTTCTGTGAATGGTGATGCCATTCATGGTTGAGAAAATGGTAAAGGAGGAATAATTTTATTGCAAGGTTTTTGTTGTTGTCCAGCTTTGTTTATATGGAGTTCAGAGTGTGTATGGAACGTCTAAGAATTCAGTGGAAAGGTCTGGTTTGGAGATGTATACTTTGTAGTCATTGTAGAAAAGTGATCATCGAACTTAGGGATTTAGCCAGGGTATGTACACAGAGTCAATGAGAATAATACTTAGAAGCCAGCAGAGGAAGAAAAGCTTGGGAGCTGACTAGGAGAAGGTGAGTGAGGTGACAAGAAAACAATGAAATGAGAGACTTACCCAGGGGAAATATTTGTCAGAAGTAGCAAATGGATGAATATCCATGAATTTTTTTTTTTCAGTTTGGGGCTGTAGTTACTTTCTATTTGAGGGATCTATGATGTAGAATCACGAAACTCAGACTGCTCACAGGAATCTCTTCCTTCAACTACACAACAGGGCATTTTATTTGTTACTTTGAGTATCTTATACGCATATAAGGGTATGTGTGTGTGTATGGTATGTTGCATTGTATATAAAACTGTCAAATACTCTTTTTATGTGATTAGCTAGCGTTTTAAAGGGGGAGTCTATATACACATAAGTAATTACATACATATAAGTCATCCTAGAAGTAGGAAAGAAAATGTCAATGTAACAGTTTGGTTTAAGCATGAACAACATCTCCCCACCAGCATTCCTCCCACCTCTTCCATCATGAACACTGGAGAGATAAGTATGTAACTAGTCAGCGCCAAAGGATGATAGAGTAGCCAGATTTAAACTTGTGACCATTACACATTAGAACTGCTTCCTTATTTGGAAGTTTTCAACCTCAAATACATGTTCTATATTAATATCCCTTGACCTTGGCAACATACGAAAACTGAGGAGCTTTAAAAAATCTCAATGTCCAGGCTTCACCCAGACCAATTATATCAGAATATACATGACCCAATCATCAGTATTTTGAAAAACTTTCCAGGTGACTCCTGTGTGCAACCAAGGTTGAGAATCACTTTCTTCTATGTCACGCTGGTCAATCTGACAATATTTCCATAAATCTACATTATCTGAAAGCATGTTTCTATCTTTCTGATGACATCTCATTACCTAGTACTCTGACATGGTTTTATAGGTAAGCTCACGAGATGCAGATTTGGTGCATCTGCTATAACAAAACACCACAGACTGGGTGGCTTAAACAACAGAAATTTATTTTTCTCACAGCTCTGGATGCTGAAAGCCTGACACCAGGGTGCCAGCATGGTTGGGTTCTGGTAAAGGCTCTCTTCTTGACTTCTAGATGGCTGCCTTCTTACCCTGTGCTCACATGGCCTTTCCTCCTGCATGTGCATGGGAGCAAGGCGGTAGGGAGCAAGCTTACTGGTGTCTTTTATTATAAGGGCACTAATCCCGTCAAACCAGAGCCCCACCCTGATGACTTCATCTAACCCTAATTACCTCCCAGAGGTTTCATCTCCAAATACCATCACATCACATCAGAGGCTGAGCCTTCAACATATGAATTTGGAGGAGACAACAATTCATTCCATAGTAAGGGTTGTCTTGCTGTTCTCTGCCATCATTGCTTTTAAACCAGGAGGCTTCTTTGAGACAAGCACTAATTCAGTGTAGTCCAGACAGATAAAACTGCCCTTTTGTGTTGTATATAATTCAGCAGTGACACTTACATAACTACAGTGAGCCATGACAGTTTAACCAGATTCAAATTTTACTGCCAAAAAGTGTACCATTTTTGACAGATATATAAAAAATGAGTTACAACAGAACCAGACTTTTCTTGTAAATGTTTAGTTTAGTTTGGAACTGCCTACTGCCTTTGGATTTGCTTTTCTATGTCTTGGTGAATTTGGTGCACAGAACTCCATGTTGTTTAAGACAGTTTGGTGGCAGGCTTCATCTTGGTAATGCTGCTGAATGTTTTCAATCTCATATATGTTCTTCCCAGAGTTTGATAGATATGACATTATTTTTTCTTAGTTCCAAGCAAATTTTAGGTCATCTCATTGTGTGTGTTGCAAAGAACTTCACAATATCTTTAATAACTCCCTGTGGGGTGCCTGGAAATTCATTCTATTCACTTCAATCAATGGATTATGTTGTGTCCTGTGCAGAGTATCCAGAGTGAAAAATTCCCATTTCTAATTTTGAGGCTTAAAAGTTCTAAGGTTTTTGTCTGTGTAGTATTGTACTTGGAATTACTGTGGCATTCTACTTATCTCTGTGTGTGAGTCTGTTTATCAGGGAAGGCAGGGGTGGGGTTAGAGGATGAGCAAGACAGATTGTTGTCAGACTCCTTTATCCCTGTTAGGATTAGTAAGGGGCCAATATTGTACATAGATTATAAATAGGCAAGCAATTTCTGGGAAGTATAAAAAGTTTCTTAAGATCACATAACTGGCAGGGACTTCGCAGATAAAAAATACAGAAAATGTTTAAGGAGTCAAACAAATGAGGCATGGGATGGAAACGTGTTGATGGTGATGGGTTAGAGATACAAGCCCAAGGGGGACAAAAAAGATCTATGTTGTTCATCTCTGTCTCACCTATCATGTGGCGTGAGGTGGTACATACTGTAGGTGTTCAGCAACTATTTGGTGAGTGAATGATAAAACAATCCCAGAATGACCAAAGGAAGACCCTCAAGAATATAAAACTAAGTCAGTTATAGAAAGTCTCATGGAATTCAGGTTTGATTAAAAAGAACTACAGGATCCAGAAGTAAAGTCCAAGTACAAATTTAAGGTGAAAACAAACCTCATATGTTGATCAATTAAGGGATATATGCTACAGAATATCTTCTGGTCTGATAGCTCTTTTACTCAGGATTCCTGGGCCTGTCTCTGCCTCTTTTCTATCATTGGATAGGATGTGCATGATTATTTATCTTTATTTCTGAAAACAGATTCTACCACCAGGTGGGTGAAGGAGACCTGAGGTCTGGATAATGAATTTATATTAGCAAGTAGTTTTGAATTTCTACCAAACCGAGTGTGACTTTAAAACCTCTCATATCTCAGCAATTAGCCCCAAGGCATGTTCTGTCAGTGCAGTTTCCTGTTCGTGTACCTAAATGGAGTTAATAACGGGACCTACTCACTGGACAGCTGTGAGGGCTTGAGACAGGGAGAGATGTGTGTAGATGTGTGCTGCTGCTATTGTTGTTGTCATTATTATTATTATTAACCAGTTTAGGGATTTTAATTCTCCATTGTACATCAACTTTTGCTACAATATAGTCACTTCACTTCACTTTGCTGAAGAGCATGATGTATTTCTCTGAGGCAAAGACAGCACATCCCACTAGGTACTGTGGGCAATTAACACATCACATTGATATCTACTTAATTGGCTGTACATACTAAAGCAAATATTAATCAGGCAAAGTAGTGGGTTTTCAGTAAGAGATACAAGTCTGTAGAGGTAGATGCAGAATGTTGCTATTTTGTAGAATGGAGATACAAAGAGATTTTTCAGAGAAACATCAGATTTCCCCTTTCAGTGAGTAGCATGCTGGCAATTGGGGCGGACGGACTGTGAGCCTCTTGAGGTGAACCGGAACTGGCAAACATGTTCAAGTCTTCCCGGAAATGATTGATTTCTTCCGTTTGGTGGGAAAGGACAAAGCCAAAAATGAGAACACTAGGAAAATGGAAAAGTCTCTATTTCTACAAAATAACCTAAGTTTAGTAAAGCCCCTCAGAAACAGTCAAAAAATTTTAAGTTGTATACTTTAAGCCAAAAATGTAATAACCTTTGTTAATTGAAATAAAAAAGAAAATGTATTCAGTCATTTTTTCCTTACCATTTTTATATAACCAACAGTGTATGGGTATATACTTATAATGCTAGAAACTAATGCAATGTATCACTTTAGAGAAGGAAGAAAATAATCATCATAGTCCACATCTCTTACCTTGATTCATAGCGCAAATATATCTATTCTTGGAGCATTACTGCAGCTTTGGTGCTCAGAAAATTGCGGTGGATGAAAAATGATTCTGCAGCCTTTCATCCTTCACAATTTTCACACCATCTCAATTAGTTTAACTTTGCAATCATGCCATCTAGTGCTCAAACGTCCTCAGTACTACAGCTCAACTTCATTAGAAGCAAAATAATACAGTATCAGGCAAGTTACGTTAAAAACACTGTGCTTGGGGACAGGCAATGTAATGAATAGTCCATCGTTGAGACACTAAACCAGATTTCTTGCTAAATAAATATTTCTTGTTTATCATTATTGTTTCATTAATTTATTGCATTTAATTCATAAATATTTTTGTATATTCTATTTATATAGTCATACAAATTATACATAACATACACCATATATTGAAATTATACTTATTTTATTTTTGTATTCCTTTCTGTGTCTTTCTATAACTTTAACAAAATGGTCATTGAATTTGAAGGCAACACAACCCAACGACCCAGTCATGGATTGGATTTGATTAGAGTGGATTGGATAGAGTGGAATAAAAAGATGGAAATCATTTATTGTAATATTTGATTGCATTGCATATCCTGCCCCAGGTTGTGGTTTTGCTACTGCTGATGACTGTGCCTTCAAGGGTCAGGTGCTTCACGACATACCAAGAGAAACACAGAAGGGTTTTGGATTGCACGAAATATAGCAATTTACCAGAAAATAAAAAAACTAGGGTCTTTTTTTTGCTTTACCATTGAGACTATTTTATATATCTTTTTTAAAAAAAATTTAGGAAAGTATTGTTAGAAATTAATGAGCTTGAATAGTTTTCAAGATGTCCCAGAGACATGATTTTTGTGTTCTTTCCTAGCCTTTAAGATGGCCTCTATGTTGTCTATCGGTTCAGAAATTTAAGAGAAAAAATTCATTTCTGTAATTATGAAAAGAATAAAATTGATTAAAGACAGGCCCTATCAGATCACCTCCATCATTTTAGCATCCGAAAAAAGGTTGACAATATACCAGCTCTGACTGACTCTGATGTTAAAATGGAAAACCTCAGCCCTTGCCCTGATTCCAAGGTAGATGAAGTCCTATGGTCCATGAGGATGCTCCCCTCTGCTCAGACCTCATTCTCTGAGCTCTTTTTCCCTTAGCCTTTTGTCAGCTCCTCAAGGACAGGACACTCCATCCCACTTTGGGCGCTGTTTACGTGCCTTGCTTTAATCGGAATGACTTCTTTTATTCTTCACTCTCATTTAGTTCATTCTTACACCCCCTCAGATCTTACCCTGAGCATCATTTCTTCAGAGAAGCCCTCCAACCCCTGAATTAGTCCTTTCTTGTTATTAGATGGCACCCCAAACGTTTCCTTATTACTACTCACCACATTTGTAATTATATACTTGTGTTATTATCTTACTTTCTATCTCCTACTCCCACTAGATTATAAATTATGAGCAGGCTAGAATATTCCTTTTTATAACGCTTTAGGGTCCTAGCCACTGTGTTTTCTATAATGCCTGTTACAGAGAGGTTATGCAGGAGATAGTTGAGGAAATCAACCTAAGAGTCCAAAATTGAGAACTGAGATGCCCATTGTCCCAGCCCATGTAGATTTGTGAAGTCAACTCTGCTTTTATGTCACCCTTGGGGCAAGAGAATTGTCACTGAGGCAGGAAATTCTGGTGCCTCTATCCCAGCTTCTGAAGGAATACCCCTCAGCGACTTGTCACTTCCTGCAGCAGAGTCTGGGATTGGAGTGTTTGTTCCCACCACTTACAGAATCCCTGACCTTGCTCACCACCACTCTTCCCACTTCTTGGGAATCAATTGACCTTTCACTCCCTGACCACCACTCTCCTTCCCACGCTCTTGTTCCTCACCCCCAAAACAAAGCAAAGCAAAACAAAACAAACCCAAACCAACCACCTCCTCCTGCCTCTACTGTCAGCCATCTTCATGGATTAACAGAGAGATACAGAGAACAAAATATAAATTAATATTTCAGTAAATTATCCTATCACTCTGGTATTCAGCAGAGAATAAAAATAAATTTTACACAAAGGACACGTTAAGTTTTCAGTGTTTATTTTTGTAGCACTTCCCTTCTCTTTCTAGAAGACTGTAAGGGTCACCAACTATCTTAGAATATCAGACAAGAAATCATTCTGAGATCAATCATCTTCAAAGTGAGTTTTTCTTAAACAGTTAAAACATACTAAACTTCATGTGTCTATAACCAATCACCAATATCTTCTAAAGAATAAGAAATGAAATTAGGATCTATAAGTAATTAAGTTTGACATTGAATACATATAGACACATATGTAGATTCGGTGTTTTTTGGTGCATTGTATTATATTTTATTATAAATCTGGTATATATATTCTCGTTTTAGAAAAATAACACTTTTGCTTAACATCAAATACACACAAAAGAAAAATGCTTGCATTTTTGAATATTTTCAAACCACACTGAGGATTCCAAGTGTCTCTCTGGATCCCTCTCTTTTGCACCTGTGGTAGCGTCTAATAGGTGTTACCCAAGCATGTGCTTCTTGAAAGCTGGATCAACTAATTCAATTGTCAACTCATTTAGAAGTCTGACTCTTAGATGTATACTTGATGAAAAAACTAACCAAACGGTATGAAGTTCACTCCGTAGAAACTCTTTACACTTCTACCTCCACAGCAACACAGATGTACACACAGTGGCATCACTTCTTAAACTGTATCTCCGAGAACTTCCAGAACCGGTTATTCCTTATGCCAAGTATGAGGATTTTTTGTCTTGTGCCAAACTGCTCAGCAAGGAAGAGGAAGCTGTAAGTCCATGCATTTATTTCTTAAAAAGCTATTGTTTGGGTTTTTTGTCAGTGTTCTTAGTCTTTAATCTGTAAAGTTTCCTTTGTCCCATGCTTGGATTGTTTTCCACTATTCTAAGTATTGACATCACACATATTTAGATTTTACACACACAACGCAGGTCCCATTTTTAATCCTCTCTCTGATCAAAAAGAAAAGTACAGATGAATAAATGAAATCAGCATTGCTTGCCACTTTGCACCCAAATGCTAAAAATCGGAAGGACTCTCACTATATTAAAGCTACTCCTTCCCCCAAACAACCTTATTACAAATAAGGCAAACTTCCCTTTTCAGTCAATTGTGAACAAATGTTAAAAATGTTAAAAGGGCTTCACTTAAACATGTTTCTCCACAAATAGTGCTTACAGAGATATTTGAAATTCTTTTACATCTTTTGAAAATATTTCTGAAATGTTTTCTGTGATAGTGGCAAGTTTTCAAGACAGTATCCTTCACTGGTAATATGTGAAACTAACTAAAAAAAAAAAAAAAAAAAGGCTGTATGCCCATTTTCCATGTGCTTTAATTCCAAGGCCAACACTTAGATAACATGTATTCTCTTCTTTATATTCAGGGTGTTAAAGGATTAGCAAAGCAGGTGAAGAGCTTGCCAGTGGTCAATTACAACCTTCTCAAGTATATTTGCAGGTAAGAATTGTCCTAAAGACAAAACTAGGCCTTCCCTGGTGGCGCAGTGGTTGAGAATCCTCCTGCTAATGCAGGGGATGCGGGTTCGAGCCCTGGTCTGGGAGGATCCCACATGCCGCGGAGCAACTGGGCCCGTGAGCCACAACTACTGAGCCTGTGAGTCTGGAGCCTGTGCTCCGCAACAAGGCCGCCATAGTGAGAGGCCCGTGCACCGCGATGAAGAGTGGCCCCCGCTTGCCACAACTAGAGAAAGCCCTCGCACAGAAACGAGGACCCAGCACAGCCAAAAATAATTTTAAAAAAAAGACAAAACTAAATTTAAGAAGACTGTATTTAGCCTGACACTAATTTACTTTTGACAGTGAATAAAAATCACTTAACTGCTCTGACCTCCAGTGTTGGCCTCTATAAAACTGAGGTTTGACAAGGTGATTTTTTTTTAAATAAATTTATTTATTTATTATTTATTTTTGGCTGCGTTGGGTCTTCGTTGCTGCCCGTGGGCTTTCTCTAGCTGCGGCTAGTGGGAGCTACTCTTCATTGCGGTGCGTGGGCTTCTCATCAAGGTGGCTTCTCTTGTTGCGGAGCACGGGATCTAGGGTGCACGGACTTCAGTAGTTGTGGCACATGGGCTTAGTTGCTCCACGACATGTGGGATCTTCCCAGACCAGGGCTTGAACCCGTGTCCCCTGCATTGGCAGGGGGATTCTTAACCACTGAGCCACCAGGGAAACCCTTGACAAGGTGTTTTCAAAAGTTTCTCTGAGCACTAAAATTGTTTGATTTAGTAATTTGCTGTTTCTGAAGTCTCTCTGGCCTCTACATATTAAAGATATGTTGCTTTGAACTTCCATCCAGGTTGTTTATAATTGTACCATGTACCATTGTTTAACAGAAGGAGCGTGTATCCTGGCATGAGAAAGATCTGCCCAGGAGTCCAGATTCTACCACTGACTACTTACGTGTCTTTATGCAATTTTCTTATCCTCTTTGAGACTAAAGATCCTAATAGGTAAAAAGGTAGTGAAAACACATATTTCACACAGCTGTTTTAAAAATTAAAGTATATTTTAAAATTTTATATACCTATACATTTATACATATAGTGAATGCTAATATTAATTTTTTCCATTTCTCTCAAGACTCACTAAAAAAACATCGTAACTCAATTCTGCTAGAATAATAATTGTGCTTCATAAAGCTCTCTCTCAATGACCATGTTTAATGTCAGGGATGCTATGTACCATGTCTGTGCCCCTATTTAAGAAATCAAGTATGTACTATTGAAACATATTAAATTTATTTTTTTAATTTTATTGGAGTATAGTTGATTTACATGAAACATATTAAATTTAAATAAAGAGATTAATGATTGGCACTACAGGTCATTGTAAAGTATTTTAAACGATAGCTTCCCAGTCCATTTTTAAATAAAATTAAAATTTTTAATTCAGTACAGTGCATCATTTACATGTGTTTTTTGCGTCATGATTAGATAAATGTACAGCTGACTGGGAACTATGGAGTTTAAGACTCATGCCAGACACTGTGGAGTTCATTGTCAACTGTAATTGAGTAGGAATTCCAGAACCTCCTGCCATACTTTTTCTGGTGATGGTTAGCATTCAGGAAACAAACAAGACCTTAGGTTTCAGAATTTGAAAAAGCAAGAAATAGTTTCACAGATAAGATAGACTTATTAACATAGAAGGGTTCCATCCCAAGTTTTTGAACTAATTCAAGCTATTGTAGTGGATAAGAAAAGGATGACAGTCTCTTAAGTAAAAGGGAAAAAGGCTTTTTGGAGAACAGTATTGCAAGTCTTTATCTCCACAATAGAAAACCTTAACTTCTCTTAACACATTTAAAGCAGACTTTTAATTTCAGCTATTTCAAATAAGAAATAGTAGTTTGACTTTTTACCCTTCAGTTTTGCTATAATTAGGCTGTATAACAGTAGTGAACATGTGGAAATAGGCACTTTTTAATTTTTATTTTTGGCCACGCTTGTGGGATCTTAACGGCAGTGAAAGCCTGGAGTCCTAACACTGGACCACCAGGGGATTCCCAAACAGCACCTTTTTAAAAACTCATGGTATAGTAATCAAGAGTTCAGAATCTAGCGTCAGATCACCTGGATTCAGATCTCAACTCTGCAAACTCTGTGTTCTTGGAGAAGATTCTTACCTCTCTGGTGCCTCATGTGTCTAACCTGTAAAATGGAGATAATGGTATTTACCTTACAGAGATGCTCTGAGAGTTTAATAAGTTAGCACGACTGACACATAATAAAATATATTATTTTAAATAACACATAAAATAGGTTAAAACTTTTTTCATCACTTCTTTGTCTCATTAGTACAATTAGTAAGTGTAAGGTCGGATCTTAACAAACGGCACCGCGAAACAGAGGAAAGCTTCAAGTGAGCTTTATTAGGGAGCGCTCCCGGGGCGAGGTTCACTGGTCGGAGAGAAAGGGGCCAGAGAAGTTGCACCCGGGCGAGGGTTGGGCAAGATTTTATAGGGGAAGAAGGGAAAGGGGTGTGGTGAATCTGGGAGGGCGCAGGGTATTTCTTATTTGGTGGTCTTTTCCGGTATCCTGGGGGACCGTTAGTCCCGCTCCTCGAAAGGCAGGAAGGCTGGGCCGGGTGCAAAGTCCCCAGGTCAGTTCCTGGAACTGGGTGGTCCGGAAAGTCTCCAGGTCAGTTTCTGGAACTGGGTGGTCCGGAGAGTTTCGGTCTGATGCAACCTGTGAATCTGATTGTGTTCCCCTGCCTCGGGCCAGTTGGCCTTACAGTAAGCCATGAATTAATAGAAGTTCCTGTAGAAACAAAGAGGGGATGGGAAATGAAGAAAAGCTGAAAAATTACAAAAACAATCTCTGCTATTAAAATCATTTGGAGATAGTGGGAAGCAGCCGCATAGCACAGGGAGATCAGCTCAGTGCTATGTGACCACCTAGAGGGGTTGGATAGGGAGGGTTGGAGGGAGGGAGATGCAACAGGGAAGAGATATGGGAACATATGTATATGTGTAACTGATTCACTTTGTTATAAAGCAGAAACTAACACACCATTGTAAAGCAATTATACTCCAATAAAGATGTTTTAAAAAAAAATCATTTGGGGAAAGGGCTATTTCATGCCTCTAATTCGTTAGCACCTAACAAGTTAAAACAATTTGTGCTTGCAATTTTCCATACCAGTAGAACTGAGGTTTTATTTTAAACCATGTTTGATCTCATTTTTTAATAGACTATAAATTCGAAGCTCACAAATTACTCCACAAAGAGAGTTGATTCCTCCTCTCTGAAATAAGAGATTGTACCAGACAATCTTATTTATAGTTCTTGAATTAAATATATATATAAATTTAATATTTTATTTAGGGATTGGAAAGAAATTCATATTCTTGAATCTCAAGTCCACATTAGCATTATCCAAACACTCTTGTTCCTGTGACTGACAGGGAAACCAAGCCAAGCCAGGCCAGAGCAGATATTTGATATGATCCCTTATGAGTTTGATCCTTAATAATTTGCAATATACATTCTGCACATTTGACAGAGAGATGTTTGAATTCCTAACGAATTTTGTGTCCATAATCATCTTTGAATGTACTCCACTTCATAAATTTCCTGATAACCCATTTTCTTCCACTAACAAGTTTGATCCCATTGTGTTTTGTTCATACTCTTGCACCCAACAGGTTCTTGGATGAAGTACAGTCCTATTCAGGAATTAACAAAATGAGTGTGCAGAACTTGGCTACTGTCTTTGGCCCTAATATCCTGCGCCCCAAAGTGGAAGATCCTTTGACCATTATGGAGGGTAAGTAAATTATTATCTTACACCCTCATCAATAGAACTGTCTCTTTGTTGTCTTGAATCTATTCTCCTATGAGGAAACTAGGGAAATAAGTGAATCCATGGTAACTCCATTCATGAACTCAAGTTCTTCAAATACAAAAACTCCTCTTTGGGAGTCAGACATTTTTTTTGGAGTTTACTAAACATAACTTACCAAACGATTCCTTAGGAGTTTTATAAGAATAAATGGAACTTCCATAAGTCATCTGCAAAATATCACACAAAAATGGGAAAAAATCTAATTCACTTTTTGAGTCCAATGCAATTTTCAGAAAATTCAAATAGTTACTATTTTAAGTTAATGTATTTTTATTAATTCTGGTTTTATTTGACGAATTTCAAGAGGCAGAAAATATGGGCCTTTGTAAGATAATGCTGCTTATTTACCTTGGGTTAAACATGAAGAAATTCTTGTTTTCTATATTACAAAATGCCTCAAATTCTTTTCCACAATGAACTGTTACTTCTGTTTATTTCCAGCAGGCCTCACTGCTTGAGTACTTTTCTTACCTGTGGCCATCAGTAGTACTGTTGATGTGCAGGTCTTGCTGAGCTGAAAGAGTAAGGTTAGAAGATGGAAAACTCATTAAGCAGCAGAAAAGAGAGAACTAGACATAGAGATTGTTCAGAGATCTGCAGAGGGTATTCCTCAAGTCTTTGCCTAAGAATTGATTTATGCTTGCACTAGAGGACTCTACACTGCTTTCTGGGAGAGAGTACCAGAAATCAGTACTCTGAGCCATTCCTGGGCCTTACACCAAGCTTGAAATAATTGTGTTTCCCACAACCAGAGTAGAAAACCCTGACATTGAGACGTTGTATCGAGACCTCAGAAAGGTATTACCTTGGTGATAATGTTAAAAGTTACAGTCTCTATATAAAGTTTTTAAAAGAAATCCCAATGATTCAATAGAGATTTGGGGAAGAAAAGGAGGAATAGTTGGAGCACAAAGGATTTTTAGGGCCATGAAACATTGTTCTATATGATACTGTAATGGTGGATACATGATATTATGCATTTGTCAAAACCCAGATCTCACAAAGAGTGATTTCTAATATAAACTGTGGACTTTAGTTAATAATAATAATAATGTGTCAATATCGGTTCATCAATGGAATCTAAAACTGTTAAAAACCTAAAACTGCTCTAAAGGTTTCACATTAGAAACTATGCAATTCAAAAGGACATGGATCGGGCTTCCCTGGTGGCGCAGTGGTTGAGAGTCCACCTGCCGATGCAGGGGACATGGGTTCGTGCCCCGGTCTGGGAAGATCCCACATGCCGCAGAGTGGCTGGGCCCGTGAGCCATGGCCGCTGAGCCTGCGCGTCCGGAGCCTGTGCTCTGCAACAGGAGAGGCCACAACAGTGAGAGGCCCGCGTACCGCAAAAAAAAAAAAAAAAAAGGACATGGATCAAAATAAATCCTATAAATGTAAAAAACTCCAACTTATCTTCAAACCCCTAACTGTATAGCAAAAAAAGTCCAACAGAATTTAAAGATATTTTTTCCAAATTAAAGCAGTGTGCTAAAAAAGAAAACATATGTTCCCCTAAGACTTATAGTCAATGTTTATGTCAACTTTATCCATAATATCTCCAATCTGAAGACTGATCAATTGTCCTTCAATTACTGAATAGATGAACAAATTTTGATACATCCATGAAATGGAATTCTACTCAGCAATAAAAAGAATGAACTACTGATACATGGATAACAATATGGATAAATAACAAAAGCATTATGCTAAGTGAATAATGCCTAGACACAAAAGACTTCATACTGTATAATTGCATTTATATGAAATTCTAGAAAAGAAAAAACTGTAGTGACAGAAAGCAAATCAGTGGTTGCCATGGATAGTGGATTGGCTACAAAGGGGCACAAGGGAATTATCTATATAATGATTAGGTGGTGATTAAAGGACTGTCATTTGTCCAAATTTATCATATACCTCACAGATATCTTGTACATGTGCAAAATGAGACATGTACAAGGTAATGTATTGCAAAAAATACAACCTGAATCTACATTTCAATAGAATGTTGCCATACATATGTATTTTAAAGTGCCTAGGTACCTTCAAAGGAAAATTGAATTCTTATCCAGTTCTTATGAAAAAAGTGTCCCATAATATGGTATTTAAGTTCAACCTGTATAAAATTATATGAGCCTGGGGAATTGTTGGAACATGTAGTCCAGTGGGACTCTTCAGAATGGACAGGTGATTATAACCACTCTGACCTCATTTATTTCGGCTTCATGTTTCTTATTAGCATTCTAAGGAAGAGAATGACAGAGAGGGGAGAATAAAAAGGAAAAAAAGATAGTGCATATAATGACACATACATCATTATTACTACCAGGCTAGTCTGTCCTAAATGGCTATAAAAATTGAAAGGAAGTCACTTTGCAAGAAATGATTGCCATTTACTATTCTGGAAACTAGATGAAAGCAAAGCCTTCCAAGGTAATAGAAATATATTTCTAAATCTCTAGGGATCTGACACTCACTCTATAATCGTGGCAGGTATACACTGGCATAGTTCTTCACATATTTCATCATGGAGACCTTGAAGATATCTCTCTTCAATTAATTAAATGCCTCACACAGTTCACAACTGTGATAAAAAGCAGTGATGTTTCTAAATTGCTACATAATTGATATGACAATCCAGTTTTCTACAAGCCAGTCTTAAAAATATTAAATCCAGTTATCATCCATAAGTCGGTCTTAAAAATATTAAAAGTATTTGCAAAAATGTGAACAGTGTACCTCTTCTCCTTACTTTGATTGTTTTTAAAAAAATAAATACATTGTTTTTATTAATATGTAAAAAAAAAAAAAGCAGTGATGTTTCACATGTTAATATTCCAGTGATGGGGAAAGCTCAGAAGTTACTAAAAGAGAAAAGATAGATATAGAATACCATTAATTTCATTCAGTCTTTTTTCTTCCATAACTCCATCATAATTGATGATTCAGTAGATAGTTGTCTTTTATTTAGTTTCTTATTAGAACAACACCGAGTTTACTTATTATTACTACAGTTTTAAATCCAGCAGCTGTTCTAATTTCATTCTTTTACATGTAGCTGTCCAGTTATCCCAGCACCACTTATTGAAGAGGTTGTCTCTTTCTCCATTGTTTATTCTTGGCTCCTTTGTCATAAATTAGGTGACCATGTGTGTGTGTGAGTTTATCTCTAGGCTTTCTATCCCGTACCATTGATCTATATTTCTGTTTTTATACAGATACCAAACTAGACCGTAGTATAGTTTGAAGTCAGGTAGCCTGATTCCTCCAGCTCCATTTTTCTTTTTCAAGATTGCTTTGGCTATTCGGGGCCTTTTATGTTTCCATACAAATTGTAAAATTTTTTGTTCTAATTCTGTGAAGAAGGCCAGTGGTAGTTTGATAGGGATTGGATTGAATCTCTAGATTGCTTTAGGTAGTATAATCATTTTCACAATGTTGATTCTTCCAATCCAAGATCATGGCATATCTCTCCATCTGTTTGTATCATCTTTAATTTCTTTCATCAGTGTCTTATAGTTTTCTGCATACAGGTCTTTTGTCTCCTTAGGTAGGTTTATTCCTAGCTATTTTATTCTTTTTGTTGCAGTCGTAAATGGGAGTGTTTCCTTAATTTCTCTTTCAGATTTTTCATCATTAGTATATAGGAATGACAGAGATTTCTGTGCATTAATTTTGTATCCTGCTACTTTACCAAATTCATTGATTAGCTCTAGCAGTTTTCTGGTAGCATCTTTAGGATTCTCTATGTATAGTATCATGTCATCTGCAAACAGTGACAGCTTTACTTCTTCTTTTCCAATTTGGATTCCTTTTATTTCTTTTTCTTCTCTGATTGTTGTGGTTAAAACTTCCAAAACTATGTCGAATAATAGTGGTGAGAGTGGACAACCTTGTCTTGTTCCTGATCTTAGTGGAAATGGTTTCAGTTTTTTACCATTGACAACGATGTTGGCTGTGGGTTTGTCATATATGGCCTTTATTATGTTGAGGAAAATTTCCTCTATGCCTACTTTCTGGAGGCTTTTTATCATAAATGGGTGTTGAATTTTGTCGAAAGCTTTCTCTGTGTCGATTGAGATGATCGTATGGTTTTTCTCCTTCAATTTGTTAATATGGTATATCACATTGATTGATTTGTGTATATTGAAGAATCCTTGCATTCCTGGGATAAACCCCACTTGATAATGGTGTATGATCCTTTTAATGTGCTGTTGGATTCTGTTTGCTAGTATTTTGTTGAGGATTTTTGCATCTATGTTCATCAGTGATATTGGCCTGTAGTTTTCTTTCTTTGTGACATCTTTGTCTGGTTTTGGTATCAGGGTGATGGTGGCCTCATAGAATGAGTTTGGGAGTGTTCCTCCCTCTGCTATATTTTGTAAGAGTTTGAGAAGGATAGGTGTTAACTCTTCTCTAAATGTTTGATAGAATTTGCCTGTGAAGCCCTCTGGTCCTGGGCTTTTGTTTGTTGGAAGATTTTTAATCACAGTTTCAATTTCAGGGCTTGTGATTGGTCTGTTCAGATTTTCTATTTCTTCCTGGTTAAGTCTCAGCAGATTGTGCATTTCTAAGAATTTGTCAATTTCTTCCAAGTTATCCATTTTATTGGTATAGAGTTGCTTGTAGTAATCTCTCATGATCCTTTGTACTTCTGCAGTGTCAGTTGTTACTTCTCCACTTTCATTTCTAATTCTGTTGATTTGAGTCTTCTCCCATTTATTCTTGATGAGTCTGGCTAATGGTTAATCAATTTTGTTTATCTTCTCAAAGAACCAGCTTTTAGTTTTATTGATCTTTGCTATTGTCTCCTTCATTTCTTTTTCATTTATTTCTGATCTGATTTTTATGATTTCTTTCCTTCTGCTATCTTTGGGGGTTTTTTTGTTCTTCTTCCTCTAATTGCTTTAGGTGCAAGGTTAGGTTGTTTATTTGAGATGTTTCCTGTTTCTTAAGGTAGGATTGTATTGCTATAAACTTCCCTCTTATAACTGCCTTTGCTGCATCCCATAGGTTTTCAGTTGTCGTGTCTCCATTGTCATTTGTTTCTAGGTATTTTTTGATTTCCTCTTTGATTTCTTCAGTGATGTCTTGGTTATTAAGTAGTGTATTGTTTAGCCTCCATGTGTTTGTATTTTTTACAGATTTTTTCCTGTAATTGATATCTACTCTCATAGAATTGTGGTCGGAAAAGATACTTGATACGATTTCAATTTTCTTAAATTTACCAAGGTTTGATTTGTGAACCAAGATATGATCTGTCCTGGAGAATGTTCCATGAGCACTTGAGAAGAAAGTTTATTCTGTTGTTTTTGGATGGAATGTCCTATAAATATCCATTAAGTCCATCTTGTTTAATGTATCATTTAAAGCTTGTGTTTCCTTATTTATTTTCATTTTGGATGATCTGTCCATTGGTTAAAGTGGGGTGTTAATGTCCCCTACTATGATTGTGTTACTGTCGATTTCCTCTTTTATGGCTGTTAGTATTTGCCTTATGTATTGAGGTGCTCCTCTGTTGGGTGCATATATATTTACAATTGTTATATCTTCTTCTTGCATTGATCCCTTGATCATTATGTAGTGTCCTTCTTTGTCTCTTGTAATATCTTTGTTTTAAAGTCCATCTTGTCTCATATGAGAATTGCTACTCCAGCTTTCTTTTGATTTCCATTTGCATGGAATATCTCTTTCCATCCCCTCACTTTCAGTCTGTATGTGTCTATAGGTCTGAAGTGGTCTCTTGTAGACAGCATATACACAGGTCTTTTTTTGTATCCATTCAGCCAGTCTATGTCTTTTGGTTGGGGCATTTAATCCATTTACATTTAAGGTAATTATCAATATATATGTTCCTATTACCATTTTCTTAATTGTTTTGTGTTTGTTATTGTAGTTCTTTTCCTTCTCTTGTGTTTCCTGCCTAGAGAAGTTCCTTTAGCATTTGTTGTAAAGCTGGTTTGGTGGTGCTGAATTCCCTTTTATTTCTTTTTCTTCTCTGATTGCCATGGCCAGGACTTCCAAATCTATGTTGAATAAGAGGGGTGAGAGTGGACATCCTTGTCTTGTTGATGATCTTAGTGGAAATGCTTTCAGTTTTTCACCATTGAGTATTTGCTGTGGGTTTGTCATATACGGCTTTTATTATGTTGAGGTAGGTTCCCTCTATGCTCGTTTTCTGTAGAGTCTGTTTTTTAAACATCTTTATTGGAGTATAATTGCTTTACAATGTTGTGTTAGTTTCTGCTGTATAACAAAGTGAATCAGCTATATGTATACATATATCCCCATATCCTGTCCCTCTTGTGTCTTCCTCTCACCCTCCCTATCCCACCCCTCTTTGTGGTCGCAAAACATCAAATTGACCTCCCTGTGCCTTTGGGTGTTGAATTTTGTCAATATATTTTTCTTCATCTATTGAAATGATCATATGGTTTTTATTTCCTAATTTGTTAATATGGTATATCACATTGATTGCTTTGCATATATTGAAGAATCCTTGCATTCCTGGTGTAAATTCCACTTGATCATGGCGTATGATCCTTTTAATTTGTTGTTGGATTCTGTTTGCTAGTTTTTTGTTGAGGATTTTTGCATCTATGTTCATCAGTTATTGGTCTGTAATTTTCTGTTTTTGTGATATCTAACATCATACATAAAAATAAGCTCCAAATGGATTACAGACCTAAATTTAAGACCAGACATTATAACAGTCTTAGAGGAAAACATAAGAAAAGAACTCTTTGAAATAAACCACAGCAAGATCGTTTTTGACCCACTTCCTAGAGTAATGAAAATAAAAATAAACAAATAGGACCTAATTAAACTTAAAAGTTTTAGCACAGCAAAGAAAACCATAAACAAGATGAAAATATAACCCTCAGAATGGGAGAAAATATTTGCAAATGAAGTGATGGACAAAGGATTAATCTCCAAAATATACAAACAGTTCATGGAGCTCAATATCAGAAAAACAAAGAACCCAATTAAAAAGGGGGCAGAAGACCTAAATAGACATTTCACCAAAGAAGACATGCAGATGGCCAAGAGGCACATGAAAAGATGCTCAACATCACTAATTATTAGTGATGATGCAAATAATTATTAGTGCAGCAAATAAAAACTACCATGAGGTATCACCTCACACCGGTCAGAATGGTCATCATCCAAAAATCTACAAACAATAAATGCTGGAGAGGGTGTGGAGAAAAGGGAACCCTTTTGCACTGTTGGTGGGAATGTAAATTGATAGAGCCACTATGGAGAACAGTATGGAAGTTCCTTAAAAAACTAAAAAGAGAGCTACCATGTGACCCATCAATCCCACTACTGGGCATATACTGTGAGAAAACCATAATTCAAAAGGTCACATGTACCCCAGTGTTCACTGCAGCACTATTTACAATAGCCAGGACATGGAAACAACCTAAATGTCCAACAGTAGATGAAAGGAAAAAGAAAATGTGGTACATATAAACAATGGAATATTACTCAGCCATAAAAAGGGACGAAATTGGGTCATTTGTAGAGATGTGGATGGACCTAGAGTCTGTCATACAGAGTGAAGTAAGCCAGAAAGAGAAAAACAAATATTGTATGTTAACGTATATATGTGGAATCTAGAAAAATGGTACAGATGAACCTATTTGTAGGGCAGGAATAGAGACGCAGACATAGAGAATGGACATATGGACACAGGGCGGGGGGAAGGGAGGGTGCGACGAATTGGGAGTTTAGGTTTGAGATAAATACACTACGTAAAATAGATAGCTAGCGGGAACCTGCTGTATAACACAGGGAGCTCAGTTCAGTGCTCCATGATGACCTAGATGGGTGGGATGGTGGGGGTGGGGGGGAGGTCCAAGAGGGAGGGTATACGTATAGCTGATTCACTTCATTGTACAGCAGAAACTAACAACATTGTAAAGCAATTTTACTCCAATAATAAATAAGTAAATAAGTCCAGCAGCTGAAATATAGTTGGACAAGTACATGATTTGCAGTGAGAAGATGAAGAAGCATCATATTTCAGCCTGGTCACTTATCATCTGTGTGTCCCTGGGCAGAACTGTAACCTCTCTGAACCTCAATTTTCTCATCTGAAAAATGTTAAGTCCTATCTCACAGCCTTCTGAGAAAATTTAGAAGATGTAAGTGAAACATTTCCACCTAACACAGTTTCACAAACTCTAACACACACAGGAATAATCTGGGAATATTGCTGAAATTCTGATTCAGAAGGTCTGTCTGTGGTGGGTCCTCTATGCTCTGCTATTGCTACTATTTTGTTATCGTTGGTGTCATCTGGGGGCTGGTTAGAAATGTAAAATCTCATGCCCCACTCAGTATTTACATTTTAACAGAATCTCCAGATAATTTGTATGAACATTAATGTTTGAGCAGCACTGGCCAGCATCAGACCTAACAAACTGCAGATTCCTAATCTAAATATGTTAGAAGTTTTGAATCATTACAGAAGTGTGAAGGATATAGATGAATATAACACATATTTTCCTATTCAGAATTTGACTATAAATTATATTCAGAACCAAATCTTGCCCAGGTGTTGCTTTAAGCTAATGAGTGGCCTCATCCCAAGTCAAACTTCTACTCTCTGACAGCTACTAGAAGCTATTTCAGTAGATATCTTCATTGTCAAAAGCACTTATCATTTTCTTCACCAAATTTATTTAAGTATTTTAAATAATATTACCTTTACTAACTAAAATTTGTTTCCCTGTATTTATTTATCAGAGACTACTCTTAGGAGCTTTTATCAACACGGTAAAAGAAACACAGTTAACACACCACATTAATATAGTTCAAGCCAAAGCAAAGATGATTAATGCTTTCATGAGCCTACACTGCTTTATTGTGGGTATATGAATAAAATTCTTAAAAAGATTCTTAGGGGGTTGGGACACCTAAAGTTGTGAAACTAATTTAGAAGCCTAGTTAGTGGTGGTGGCCTATTTTAAGGGGTGGGAGCAGCCCAGCATGTAAGTCAGTGAGGAATATGTGAAAATATATTTTGAGATTTCAGCTAATATGCCATAAAACCTGATAAATCCACCAATTTTTAGAAAGAATATTACTGCTTTTTATGATAGATTAGCCTTTCTATCCACTGTTGTCTGAGTTATTTTTACTATCTGAAACTTGTAAGGTATTGATTTCTAATCATACTTTACAGTGAATAATATAAATATAAGGATCAAATGAGAACCTTAGCATTTTCATTTGTGTAAGAGAATTATTTTCTTTCTTGAAGGTCTTCTCTTTGTTTAAAATGCCCTGAAGTGTTGATATTTCTTTAGAGCAGATTTGCTATTGGCAAATTCTCTGTTTTTGTTTAGCTAGGAATGTTTTATTTGTCCCTCATTTTTGAAACATAGGTTTGCTGGATAATATAATTCTGGCAATGAGAATGATGAAAAATCAGCTGATAATCTTATTGAGAATCCATTATACATGAGTTGGTTATCTCTTGCTGTTCTCAAGGTTCTCTTTAAGACAGTTTGACTATGATGGATCTACGTCTGGATCCTTTTGCATTTAGCTTGCTTGGAATTTGATGAGCTTCTTGAATGTGTAGACTCATATTTTTCATCAAATTTCTTCAAATTCCAGCAACTCTTTCTTCAAATATTCTTTCTGCTCATTTCTCTTTCTACTCTCCTCCTGGGATATCATTACGCCTATGCTGGTATGCTTGATGGTGTCCCACAGATCTCTGAAGCTCTGCTCATTTGTCTTTATTCCTCTTCCTTCTGTTCCTCAGACTGGGTAACCACAGTTGTCTTCAGGTATGCTGATTCTTTCTTCTGCCTGCTCAAGTCTGCTGTTGATCCCCTCTACTGATTCTTTTCATTTCAGTTATTGTACCTTTCAACTCCAGAATATCTATTTGATTCTTTTCTACACTTTCAAGCTCTTTATTGATATTTGGCGAAACATTATTCTCACTTTCCTTTGGTTCCTTCATTTATTAGAAAACATTTAAAATAGCAAATTTAAAGTCTTTGACCAGTGAGTACAGTGTCTGGGTTTCCTCAGAGTCTGTTTTTTTTTTTCTTTTTTTTCCTTGTATATGGGCCATGCTTTGTTTATTTTTTGCATGTAGCATTATTTTTTTGAAAACTGCATGTTTTTTAAATAATATAATAATATGGGAACTCTGGATATCAGACTCTTACCCTCCCTTTGTTGTTTTTGCTGTTTGTTGTTTGGTTTTTTAGTGAGTTTTCTGAAATAATTCTCTAAAGTCTATATTATTCGTCATCCGTGGCCACTGAAGTCTCTGCTTGGCTTACTTAGTTGTCAGCTAAGGATTGAACAAAGATTAAAAGACTAGAGCTAATAAGTTTCCCAGTCTTTACCAAGACACTCTGTGTTCATGTTGGGGCAAACTTTCAACACTCAGCCAGGAAGGTTACAACTCTGCTTTAGCATTCAGATCCTTTTTGTGCAGAGCCTCAAGATCAGTCAGAGGTGAGAGCTTGGGGACTTCTCAGTTCTTTCCTGAGCATGCATATAGCCCTAGGCATGCACAGAACCCTAAGCATGCATGTAATCTTCTAAATTCTCAGGAATAAAGCAGAGCTTTTCAACACCTCCTTTGGAAGTCTCTTTCCTCAGATTTTCCTTCTAAGCTTTTTGTTTAGCCTATTGTTTGTCTTCAACTGTTATCCACTTGCTTTAGGCAAACATGATTTTAAATGAAAGAGCCCCTAATTGTTTTTGACAAATGGCCTTGAGAAAGTGTTGCTCACCCTGGTCAAATTCTTATTTAGATAAAATGAAGACAAGCCTCTTGAGTGGCGTCTTCCAGGGAACCACCAAACAAGTAAAATAATGACAATTCTTTGGGAATGGGACTTTGAAGGATTTCCATCCCTGCTTTTCCCATTCCAGTGGCTGCCAGACTGCTGGTTCCCACTGTGATTGTGGGCTGTTGGTTTTCAAGGCCACTGCAGAGAGGAGGATAGGAATAGGATGAGTTAAAATACCACAGTGCTTGCTGTTCTGTACCAAGATTCAATGATTTTTTTTTTAAATAAACACTCTCCAGATTACAACAAGCCTTTAATTTCCAAAGTTCTGCAAATGATGATTCAGAATATTTTTGTCAGTTGCTTTTATGGAGGAGAGGATTCTTGTAGGTCTTTATTATACCATTTTGGCTAATGTCACTTAAAATGCCCTGAAGGTTTTGAATGCTGAGCAAAAGTTGTATGGAACTTCATTGTCTTGCTATATTATAAAGACAGACCATATATCCACTAGAGATTTTATAGGGTTCCACTTTGAGATGCCAATACAAATGTCTTGATAGTTTGAGGCAATTGTCTGTTGAGAGATAACAGTGACTTCCTCAAAGAAAGGTTTTTCCTAATTAAATGTCAAACTTCCAAGAAATGTGTGACAATGAAGAGGCTGGTCTTTGGAACTAATTAATTCTGGGTTCAAGCCCTGCATTTTCTCCTTAATAGCTTTGGGATGCTGATCAAGTTATTTAACTTTCATAAGACAGTGATAGATAGAACAGTATCTATTCATAGATTTTTTTTTTTAAATCCAACTACACTAACAAAAGTAAAGTGCTTGGTATAGTTCATGTTAAATGCTCAAGAAATTTTAGTAGTTAATATTGCTATAGATAATATTGCTATTATCATCATTAAGAATATAGTTTGGCACTGCTAATAATAATGCTGAATGTTCACCTGAACTCTTTAATAACTCTTTAAGAGTCACATTCAAAATAAGAAATAAAACTGTTTCACTCATACTATTTTGTTTTCTGTGCAATTCCAGGCACTGTGGTGGTCCAACAGTTGATGTCAATGATGATTAGCAAACACGATCGCCTCTTCCCCAAAGATGCAGAGTTGCAAAGCAAGCCCCAGGATGGAGTGAGCAACAACAACAATGACCTTCAGAAGAAAGCCACCATGGGTCAGCTACAAAACACAGAGAACAATAATACCAAGGACAGTCCTGGAAGACGGTGCTCTTGGGACAAGTCTGAGTCTCCCCAGAGAAGCAACATGGATAACGGATCCCCCACAGCTCTATCAGGCAGCAAAACCAACAGCCCAAGGAATAGCGTTCACAAACTGGATGTCTCTAGGAGCCCCCCTCTCATGGTCAAAAAGAATCCCGCCTTCAATAAGGGCAGTGGGATAGTCACCAATGGGTCCTTCAGCAGCAGTAATGCAGAAGGACTTGAGAAAGCCCAAACCACTCCCAATGGGAGCTTACAGTCCAGAAGGACCTCTTCCCTGAAGGGGTCTGGTACCAAAATGGGCACCCACAGTGTACAGAACGGAACGGTGCGGATGGGCATTTTGAACACAGATACCCTCGGGAACCCCGTGAATGGTCGCAGCATGAGCTGGCTGCCCAATGGCTATGTGACCCTGAGGGATAACAAGCAGAAAGAGCAAGCTGGAGAGTCGGGCCAGCACAACAGACTCTCCACCTATGACAACGTCCACCAACAGTTCTCCGTGATGAGCCTTGACGACAAGCAGAGCATCGACAGTGCCACCTGGTCCACTTCCTCCTGTGAAATCTCCCTCCCTGAGAACTCCAACTCCTGCCGCTCCTCCACCACCACCTGCCCGGAACAAGACTTTTACGGTGGGAACTTTGAGGACCCCGTTTTGGATGGGCCCCCACAGGACGACCTTTCCCACCCCGGGGACTATGAAAACAAAAGTGACCGGAGGAGTGTGGGTGGTCGAAGTAGTCGTGCCACCAGCAGCAGCGACAACAGTGAGACCTTTGTTGGCCACACCAGCAATCACAGTGCACTGCATAGTTTAGTGTCCAGCCTGAAGCAGGAAATGACCAAACAGAAGATAGAGTATGAGTCCAGGATAAAGAGGTGAGGAAAATCTGGAGCCCCAAACTGCCAGAGAGGGTGTGATAGCCTCCTAATATGAGACAGGCTCACCCAGAGGGTAAATATGCTGACTCCAAAGTCAGAGACTGGGTAGCTTCACCATTTGTAAGCTGTGGGACTTTGGGAAAGCTCACTTCATCTCTGTGAATCTCAGCTCCCTAATGTGAACATTTTAAATTCTAGCAGTATCTACCACAAAAGCATGTAAGAAATCATTGCACATTGTCCCTGGCACAGAGCAGTTGCTCAGTAATACTATCTCTTGTCAATAAATGTGTGGATTTGTGTTCGAGGGCTGGGGAGAGGAGCGGAAGGGGATGAATTCAGAACAAGGAGTCTGTTCTCATAGGAAGAGGATGAAATGAGGATAAAGAGAAGTTGGAGAAATAAACAGATCTTTATTGTTCATTTTTTCCTTTGCTGAATGCTGGGAGAGTGTCTGTTCTCTCCCAAGCTCAGACCCAGACCCCAAGGATTCAGCAGTGGATAAAACAGACAAAAACTCAGCCCTCGTGGAGCATGCTTCCATTCCACTGGAGGAGACAGATAAATAAGTAAAATAGATCTCATGCTAAGTAGAAGACTAAAGCAGGGAAGAGGGGTAAGAAGTGTTGGTGAGGGGTAATTCTAAGTGTAGGGCCTTATAGGAGGTTAAAGAGGCAGCTACGCAGATGCCTGGGAGGAGTGGAAATGCCGTGAGATGGAATAAGTGAGGAGCTCAGAGAGGTACCTTAGAGCTTTCAGGATCATCTTAAGTCTTTGGCTTTTACTCTGGGATTGGAATCCAGGGAGGTTTCTGAGAAAAGTGATGGCATGAAGTGTATTCATATGGACAATGGAAATTGTAGCCTAAGTGGGGAGCAAAACATGTGAATTATAAGGAAGCAGTTGTGCTGAAACCTAATTGATAGCAGTTGACGTCTTCTCATAAATTGACCGAGGTGGTGATGGCTTAGCAACTTCAGAGAAGCAACCTGGGCAAGACATGGGCTATTGGCTGAGCATCCTGTGTTGACAGTACCCCTGACTGCCAGATGCTCCATCATCTTGAAAGGCAGGAATACAGAGAATGGAGCCCAGGATTCACAAATACAACCTTGTGCTGGAAACCTGAACATCAGCACACCCCGTGATTTCACCAAGGTCACAGAATTACAAAACTGATTGTTTTTATGTTCTCCTTTCAGTGTAGTATAAGGGAAGGACACTGCACTCTCAAGAGAAGGCCTGAGGCTCAGTTTAGCCTGAAGTAGCCCCTCTAGTGGCCTCAGTCCCAGTCCCAGACTGTGCCTTAGTAGACCCCTTCTTGTTTAGGGTCCTCATAGTTTGTGAACCTCAGTCTTTGTCCTGCTTCAAATGCTTCCATGGCTCCAAACCCCATGTGGTTTCATTTTTATATATAAAGTTGACCTTAATGTATTTTAATGTTTCCCATCCATTTATCAATTATCAAGCAAAAAGATATGTATTTTTAAGAGCTATGGTAAAGTAAATATTAAAAAAATGCTTCTTATATGTTAGATTGAAAAAATTACTTTCTTGGAAACAGAAACTTGGTTTGAATTTTCCTATATAATGCTAAGTGACAGGAGGTTTAAATAAGAAGAAAAATGGAGTCATCATCTTATAAGGCTACTCTTCATTCTGAATGTAGTTTTTGGAACCACTGGCTACCAAATCTCTGAATTACTGCCAAGGCATGATGATAAATTAGCACTTAGCACTGAGAAGCAAGAGCTAACACTTGAAACTTACCTTAGGATAGGAATACATTATTCTGAATGGTTGCAGATGTACAGGTTCATTTATGAGAACATTGGTGCTACATTTATGTTCTGAGTCTATGGTGCATTTTAGAGACATTGATAAAATAATAGAAGCTTCCAACAGAACGTCATTCATTGGCCTCTTTCACTGTAGCATTTTTACCCATGTGACAGGCAAAGGGAGAGGTCCATGATAAAGTAGGGCAGAGGAGCTGCCACATGACCAAGCCACAGAAATATAAGAAGTAACTGTTCTAGTTAATTCTTGATCATTCCTGTTTAGAATTATACATTTGTCTTTCAATTCCTTTTTAACTCTACCCTACAAGTATTAAGGATAGATAGATGATAGATAGATAGATAGATAGATAGATAGATAGAGATAGATAGATAATAGATACGTACATATATACACACATACATACATACATCCCTAGATAGATAGAAAGATGATAGAGAAATAGATACTATACTTTATCTATCATTGATATGTATGATTTTTAGTTTTTAAACATGTGAGTTTGATGTTATTCCCTCCCCCATCACCTTCTCCCTTTATCATATTGTGGTCAGAAAAGTTCATTTGTATGATATCAATTATTTGGTCTTGTAAGAAGTATTTATTAACTTATTATTGGTTTGGGATTGTATAAAGGACCAATAGATCAAATCTGTTAATCAAGCTGTTCAAATCTTTTACATTTCTCCTAATTTTCATCAGATAGAGCTATAATTTCTAAGAAAGTTATCTTAAAATTTCCTAATTTTTGTGGATTTATCTATCTTTATAATTTTGTTATATTTTATATTGAATAACTTGAAACTATACAGCTAGGTGAATAAAAGTTCAGAATTGTTTATATCTCCCTGATGAATTGATCCTTTTATCATAAAGTAATGGTAATAATGCTTTTTGCCCAAAAATATTTCTTCTCATATTAATATGGCTATATAATTTTTATTTTGATTAATAACGTTCTGCTATATATTTCCATTAACTTTCGAACTTTATGTTTCATTATTTGAAGACATATTTTTTTCAATTCTGGAGTATTTTTATCCATCACCATTTTTGTTTATTTCATCTCCCCATTTTCTCAATTTTCTGTCTCTCCAACCCTTATTAAAGTATGTTGGACCTTCTTAATCCATTCTCCATCTCTGTTAGCTTCTCTTTCTTATATTACATTTTCATCTTTTTTCATTATGTGAGGAATTCTGGGTAATTTTTCCTCAGAGCTGTTTTCTCATTTATTTATTTTCTCTTCTGATTAATTCTGTCACCACTCAGCCCATGAGTAGAGTTTTTGTATTCTCTTTGTCATAAAGAAAATTGATGTTCCAAGCTCTCAGTTGAATCACTTTCAGCCTTCTGCCTCTTTTATACTGGAGATCTCCTCCTCCCCATGAGCAAAATAAAAACCTAGTCACAGCTTCCAGGGCTTCTATCCAGGAACAATACCCCTCATGTGCTTCCATTTACTGTTCTAAATTTGAGTTTCTTCCTTGGTTCTGATAACCTCAAGATGCTCTTTTATTTCTTTTAACCTTGCTATGTATTTAAAAAATATTTTTCTTATATATTTTTCCAGCATTGATCTGTGCTTACAGTGGGAGGGGTTTCTTCTGTTTTCAACCCAGTCTAGATTCTTGGAAGTTTCATATGAGTGCCTGTTATGTAAAATGCATTGGTATATTTTTTAAAAGGTGTCTTCCTTGGTATTTAAGATTGAGTTTCTTCCAGCTTTTTTAGTTCTAAAATAAATAGCTTTAGAAAGAAAAGAGAATGTATTGTAAAATAATTCTAGGTGACAACCAGCACACTACCAGGTTTTCATGTAAAAAATGTGATCATGTGGTCAAAATGGCCTTCTAAACTGATTATAGAATGTGACTTTTTAAAAAATTCTAGTTTCTTACAAAGGGAGAGCAGATTCATCTTTAAGTGTTCTTATGATTATCTGGATGAAATATCAACATATGGGACTCATTATTTCAAAACAGAAAAATAATTGAGATTTTAATTTGAAAATTATTAAAATAATCAGATTTCTGAGAGCTACCTGTGCATTAGCCTTTCATATTTCAATAGTATGTCAAATTCAAACATACTCCTGGGACTTTAGCTCAGAATAGGAGAAATTAAAATGTCAGCCATTACCAAAACACATCATCTAGTAATCAAGTGCTTACTATTCCTCCTTGAACAACAGCAATAATAAATTATGTTTTGGAACTTAGTGATTATTGGGAAAACTCTGTTTATAGGAAATTATCTAAAATTATACAGTTATCCAAAAGAATGTAGCTATCAACCTATAAAAATATAACTCTAGAGATCTTAAGATATATTAACTTGGAAGGCAGTGAGAATTTTAGATAGTAGGCTACTTAGGTGGACTCCATTGTCACAGAATGTCAGATGAATTACTTATTCAATACATGTAATCTCTACCTCTCTTGTTACTTACTATACGGTGACTGCTGTTAATACCACTTTTATATGATGGGACTCTATATGTCCCAGAGAAGCCCATTCTTAGCTGTTGACTTAACCTTTCTAACAAAGACATTTTCACTATCATTCTTTTTCCTTTGATAGAAAGCAAAAATAATTGTCCTTTTTTTCTTCCAACTTTATCAGACTCCCCCCTCCTTTCTTTTAGTAAAGCCAGATTTACATAATGATTCAGGAAACTTTGTGGTTTAGGTTGCCTCCTACTTCTGCCATTCTGTGCTCCATGACATTGGTCTCTGACTTCTTTTTGCCAAAATTCATTAATTCGCTATCAAATGACAATGAAGTGCATTCAAGAGAGGTCTTGGGGTCTCAACAAAATGACGGTAAATCATGTTAGGAAGCAGTAAAAAAAAGAATATATATACACCTTTTAATCTGTGGACCTTGCTTCATTGATTTGAAAGGCTCAATCCAATTTCCTAAACATTGCAGAGACAGTTTAGGAAATATTTTTTAGCCCTTTTGAATTTCAAATTAATAAAATTGCTTTATGTCTTATTCCTTCCCCCACCCTTTGTAGCTTAGAACAGCGAAACTTGTCTTTGGAAACAGAAATGATGAGCCTCCACGATGAACTGGATCAAGAAAGGAAAAAGTTCACAATGATAGAAATCAAAATGCGAAATGCCGAGCGAGCAAAAGAAGATGCAGAGAAGAGAAATGACATGCTTCAGAAAGAAATGGAGCAGTTTTTTTCCACATTTGGGGAGCTGACATTGGAACCCAGGAGAACCGAGAGAGGAAACACGATATGGATCCAGTGAGGCTGATTTCTCCCACTGTCTCCAGTGGCTCTGGGGAAGACTCTGGGGGTTCTGGTGGGATTATTATATAGGATCAGGTGGCTGGTCACCTGGCTGTACAGAGTTCTAACTGGGGAAGACATATCATTTACAGACATTGCCCATTCATATCTGCAATGTGTACCAAAGTTGTATCATGCCCCATAATGCTACTGTCAAGTGTTACAACTGGATATGTGTATATAGAGTAGTTTTTAAAAAGTAAACTAAAAATGAGAAACATATCTCAATAATTATTTTATCGCAAGTCTTGTATTTAAAATGTTAAATCAGTATGTCATTGCAGTTTAGCTTGCTTTCAAGCTTCACCCCTTGCACTTAAGCTATTTTTGGCATTGTGTTATCATCAGCTTATTTTATAGATCAATATTTTTATTTCCCCTTTTGCTGAGGAAATGAAAATAAGCAGATATATAAGTATATATAAGATGAGTTATTAAAATCAAAAAGAATACTTTGTGGCTGTGCTGTTTCTGCCAATGGACCTTGCCATGACCAAAAAGAGAAATGTAAATAATTTTATAAATTACAGTAGAATCACCAGGAACCTTTGAATTGCTCTGTAAATTCTGCCCTTGACACTGCTCAGTTTTCTTGGTGAGATGCTTTGACACAGGAGATTTTGGACCATGTAAAAAAGTCCCCTTCTCAAGCCCCCTGGTCTGCCTTGCCCATTCCACAGATGTATGTCTCCTATGCAGGATGCACCTTAGATGGAAAGCATGTTTTTTTTAAAAAAGAGCATTTAAGCAGTCATGCCTTGAATTACTCTGTCCTTCTACTGGATGGTTATGAGGGAGATTCTTCCTGCCATTGGGAAGTTGAAGAACAATGCTGGCTAACCAGTGCCTACATTGAGCACGTATCCTCTACTCCAACCCAAGCCCCCCACCTCCCCACCCACAACGCAAACAGTGAAATAGTATTACCGTGTCTCTCTCAGTTAAACTGCTAGAGTGTGTGCCATATATTCTGCTTTCACTCAGTCCGGCTGCTCTGTTGTCATCTAGGATTCTTTCAGCACAACAGAGGGTAAAGGCAGTTTGCAGCAAGAGGGAGCTGATGCAGGGGAAGGGGGCCAGAAGGAGGAGGAGACAAGATTGGAAGAAACTATTTTGCTTCTAATTTGTACAGTATTCTCCCCTGTCAAAAACATTTATTCACCATAAATTTAAAATGTGAATCTTCAGAGGTCCAGTTTTGATAAATTTGTGAACATCAGTAATGATAACTTTCTGGAGAAGCCCAGGGCTTCTAATTTCATCTTTTCTCAGATAATCTGCCAGAGACTGAGAAAAATTCACAGTTCGATGAGGCAGTGATCGAAATAAATCTTTGTCACGCTAGAACAGAAAGTCACAAAAGGTAAAATTGGAAATAAATACTACTGGAGTTTATGGGATTCATGTTGTTTGAAGGTTCTATGTTTGTATTTATTTTCAAGGGGACAGTAGACTTTACAGAGTTCATTTTTGTCACTGTGCTGCTTTTGTTTATATCCTTACACAGAGCAAGCTTACGTGGTCCTTTTGTATCAACCACTGTCTATGTAGCAATACCTTCTTTATCTTTAGTTCCCTTTTCTCTCTCTTTCCAATTCTTTAACAAGATACTCCCACCTGGATATCCTAAAGGAAATTCAAGCTCAAAATGTGTAAAAATGATCTCAATAGCTCTCTCTACCTTTTCATCTTTTCCCAGTCCCTGTCTTTGTTGACAAAAACCTCAGACTCATCCAGGGAGCTGTATGATACAATAGTAAAAATCAAAGGCTATGCAGTCAAACTGCCTGTGTTCACATTTTCTCCAATTTGCCAGCTGTTGCTGAATTTTCTATGCATCCTTTTTTACATCTGTAGAATGGGAATAATAAAAGTACTCCTCTCACAGATTTGTTAAGTGGTTTCAATGAGGTAGCTTGTATTAGGCTGAGAACGGCACCTAGTATACAGGATGGACTCCATAAATGTTAACTCTGATTTTTCTCTACTCTGCCCTCTTCTTCACTTTTAAATTCACTCACCAAGTACTGTTTAGTCCACCCATCCTCACCTTTTTCATCTGCTCTCTTTGATCAGTTTCTCCCCATCTCTCAAAGAAAGCATCGCACCCAGCCACTTGTGTTCCAATATCTCTCCTCTACTTTCATTTGCAGACTGCCCTTTCTAAGTCACTCTTCTGATCATATTGTAGCCTTGCTAATAACATTCAAATGCCCTTCACACAGTGTATACGACTCTAACCTGAGTTTCATTCTCATCTCCTGCCACTTCCCCTCACTCCTGCCATGCTATTTCATGCCTCTGGAACTTTCCACCTCCATTATTGTGCCCATCTTGACTGCCTTCCTTCTATCTAGCGCACTCCTATGTTTTTTGTTTTTTTTTTTTTTTTTGCCAAATCAAATGTCAGCTCCTCTATGGCACTTCCTAGGATCTCAATGCAGAGTGAGTTACCTTTTGTGCTCCCAATTTGGGTATATCTCTTTTAGCCTTTCCCATGTCTGATTATTTTCTTCACCAAGTTAAGAAGCACCAAGGGGGAATGAACGATAATTGCAGGAAACTGAGAGCCAGACAGACTAAGATATGCATCTCAACATGCCTTAGGCAAGATATACAAGGCAATGACAAGTCACTTAACCTCCCTGGACCTCAGTTTTTTCATCTGTAAAGTGGAGGTAACTCCTACAAAGCAAGGATGTTGTAATACTTAAAGGTGATATGTACTGTGCTTATCTCAGTGCCTGCCACTTAGCTCCATTGATAGCTGTATTGATAAATGGAGGCATGAGAATAATATCTCTTAAGGCATGAGAATAATATCTCATTGATCTTAAATCTCTCCACCTACAGCATTATTATGCCACAGAGTGCCAGCACGGAGAGTTAGCAGTAAATTTGGCCGTTGATTTATGAGGGATATTGTGATTAATTTTAACTATAAATCTCAGTGATGATGATTTCCAATCAATGGATACTATGAACAGCTTGTCCATCTGGGTTTCTATTGGTTCTTATATTAACTCTCCTGAAAGCCTAGAAAAAAATCAACTGCAAATTGACATAAGAATAAATTAGAAATAAGTAGGTAGTATCAAAGGTTCATTTGCCACATCCTGTATACACTTCTTTAAAACTCTTTAGGCAACTGCAATGATTCTTAAATTATGAGCTCAGGAGAAAAGATTTGCTTCCAAGTGTTGAGTCTATAGTATTGGTTTTACTCACCAAACTATATGGCTGGATATCCTTTAGAGAACATTTAAAATAGAAGTGCCTAGGACATGAAGCCAACTGAAATGTAGATTTTACATGTAACTTTATTATGAACTGACGAAAAACTCCAAGTGGAATTTAAATAATGTCGTTCCTATTTATTCACAAGGTGAGGAGGGCTCCTTTTAAAAAAAGTAAGTTATTCCCAGGTAGGATAGTTTAAATCACTGATATATAATTATCTCCCCTTGGAAATTCAGGAGAGGATTAAAGACTGGGAAGCCAACCACAAACCCCACTGTTCCTTACATTGCAGATCTGTGTTCTGCTTAGAGTAGCATCCTAGAAAAGAATATGTGTGAACTTTTGAATTCAGAGACCTGGATCAAAATCCCAACTCTGCCATTTATTAGATGCACAAACTTAAGAAAAATTACATAATGTTTATAAGCCTAAATTTGCCTTTCCATCAAATAGGGATACTAATAGTGCCTCTTCCTCACTGAATTTTTTCGAGAAATGATTAAGTGAAATGATTAGCACAGTACCTGGAGTATAGTAAGTGCTCAATAAATAGTAGTTGTCAGCCCTCAGATTACTTCTATTGAAAGGGTGCCACAGCTTCTAGAGAACATAACAAGATTCTGGCCTCAGGAAACAGGCCGGCAATGAAACACTAGCATGCACAGCAGCAGAGGATATAATTGTGTCCCCTTCCCAAGTACTCTAATTTCATCTTTTCTCAGATAATCTGCCGGAGACGATGACAATGAAGAGGCAACCCAAAGCATCCTTTCTATTCTGAGTTAATACAATTACAGCTGTGATCTGGGAATAATGTCTAAAGAACCACCTGTAACTGTTTTGCATCAACTCTGTCTATGTGGACACTGAGGAAGACATTGGGCATTAAAGGTATTGGGTAAAATACAATGAAAGTGCCTAAGAATATGGGCGAGTGAACATAACTACACTTACATCAGCATCACTGTTAGCGAGTATTTATTGAAGGCCTCCATAAGCCAGGTCAGCACTGTGCTAGGTGCCCTGGGATACCTAGTTCACAATGATTACCACATGAGATGATGTACTGTGGACCTAAGGGGTCACAGAGGTGAGGCTGGGCATGAGCCATGACTATGATGTAAGTCCTGAAGGATGAGTTGTAAGTTAGCAGACAGGGAGGCGGTTTGGGGCAGAGACCTCCCTGGAGCATGCATGGAACAGCACATGCAAAGGTGCCTGTGGTACAGAGTCTAGGGAGTCTTTTTAATGATATAAAAAGACCTACTCAGCCTGTGCCGTCAAGGTGGTCTTGTGTGTAACAACCTACCCGCACCCCGTGAGACCTGAAAACACACTTAGGACCCAGGCGCCTTCCACTCTTTTATTCCAAGAAAGCAGCCAGAGCTGGACACATTTTACCTTGTTTGAATTCATAAACTACAGGGAAAGAGTGCTGGATTTGTGGCTCCCAAAGGTCTATTTCATTATTCTCTTTATAGTCTTCTTAACAGCACCAGTGGGGAATGAGTTGAACGTTAGCACTGCCCAGCTCAAAGGCCTCTTTTGCAAAGTGACTTGGAACACTAACAGTTCCCCAGGCAGCTGAGATTTACTGGACTTACTGTAGAGCTTCAAATAGAAAGTTTAGCTGATGAAAAGTGTGTTTTTTAACTCACAGCTTGTGAATCAGGTCCAGGGCTGAACAACACTCTTATTTCTGGACTACGTGTAGCTGCTACCATTATGGCCCCTCCAGGGCCAAGCCCAGGTGGGACCAGCCCACACAGGTAGGGGTCCCTTTCTTAAATAGACAGTACAGGTAACAGGATATTACTGAATTGTTTGAATGATGAGTCAGATTGGACTGTCTGCTTTGAGCAAAGTTGTCTCTTAGCTCTGAGGGAAGCCCTTTAAGAACTGGTGAAAACACCATGTCCATCCCAGCCCTCTCCTCCCAACACACATGTTCCCCGCCTCCTTATGATTCATTAGAATTGACTATGTATCCCACACAAAAGTCATCCCAGGGTTGGGCCATCACACCTCACCCTCCATTATTTTTCACCAAAGTAGTTCACACTCCATGTCACTTGCCTCCCGCTGTGAGCTCATCACCACATTGCTCAGCACATTCCCCCATTTGCTTCAAACTCTGATCCCTCCTCCCCTTCCCCAAACTTTCCATTACACCTTCTACATCTAAAAGCTACCGGCAACCTCCCTTACATCTCTGAAGAATAGCTACCTCCTGAAGACACAGCTCCCCAGTAGCCCTCTCAAGGACGGCTATTTTTCCTTCCTACAACCAGCGTATCATTAGGCTGAAGCAAAGGTAGGTCTTGCTTGGCTCTTTGCTGCTACTTTCAGAGCTTTGATCCTCTGTCCTCCCTCAGAACCTCCTTGGAAGCACATGTCACATGAAAGAATATTTCAGCACTTAATCAACTGTTTTTCCCCCACCCGTACTCATGTGCCATCCACCAACCTGGCCATACAGCTCCTTGACCTGCTCACTTCTGAAAAATCTTGTTCTCCCTTTGCCTGAACATCAGCCACCTGTGCACAAGGTTGACCTCACACTGTGTTGTTACCAACAACTGCACCATCACCAAAATATCCGTTCCAAGCCTCTACTCTACCTCTTCTCTTTCTAGGTCATTGCCTTTGGCACCATCACTCCAAAAATGCTTGCCTACTCCCAGAGTATCTCTGAGCCATGGACTTCCTTAAATTTTCACGGACCATCATCCCCTCATGTCATTGCTTCCCTCCTTGACCAACTTAGCTTCTTTGGTTCCTCATCATATTTATTCTCTTGTCTCCATTCTCAAATCCCTTCATCTTCTCTTCCACCACTCCACTCATCTGAGAAGAAAAAAAAAACAAAACAAAACAAAACAAAAAAAAAAAAACAACCCAAATTTGGCTAAATCCAATTTCTGCTTCCTACTAACCTGCACCTAAGAAACTAAACATGACTGAAGAGCAGAAGACCACCAATTGACTTGTCTATCTTATATTTATATAAATATGGCTCACATGGACCTCATCATTGTTCAGTAACTTATCTTCATACTTTCTAAGGTCTATCTTATACTTCTTAAGCCTCCATGAACTCTTCCCATCCTAATTTTCAGCTGACAACCTTACTTATATAAGCTTACTTACTGATTTCCTGTTTTTACTGAGAAAAGAAATCAGAAGACTATGTTTTTATGTTTCATCATCATATCTAGCAAACAACCTACACCTGTCCTGTATACATCACTTTAGCTCCTGCTCTAATGACTGTGTTGTCTGCTCTAACCAGGCCAACTGTTCCTCTTAAAGCACCCACTCCTTTGGCCTTTTCAAGAGCATTGCTCCTTCAGATAAATACTCTTTCTCTCTTGCATTACACATTTTGCTCTTAAATGTTAGTCCCACCAACATATACCCATGCTGTAATAACTTTTTAAAAATCCTCTCCTCATATCCGATGTATGACTAATTTCAATATCATTCTTCTGCTTCACTTTTTAGAAAAACAATTCTTCAATTTTCTATACTTGTTCTTAACTTCTCACCTCCCATGTTCTCTTAAATTCACTGGAGTCATGCTTTCTTGCTCAAAATTGCAGAGAAACCATTGTAGACAAGGTCAGCCATGGCCTTCACAAAATCAAGTCCAATTGTCAATCTTCAGTCCCCATCTTAGCCACTCAGTGGCATTGTCCCTGGTGCCCACTCCCTCATTTTTGAAACATCTTTATTTGGCTTCCAGGACAGCGCCAGCTCCTGGTTTTCCCTCTACTTCACTGGACATTCCTTAGAATACTCTCCTGTTCCTGATTTCTATAGGTTGGAACAAGAGGTGCGTCCATCTTTAGACTCTTCTTCTTCTTCTTCTTTATCTATACTCAGTTTCTTAATGGTCTCATATAATCTGGTTTCAATGAATACTTATAAGCTGACTACTCTCAGATTTATGTTTCAGCTCAATTTCTTCCCTTAACTCCAGCCTCGTAGATACTCCAGCTACTTCACTTGAATATCTAATCATCAACTATTTCCAACAACAAATATGATTTTCTTCCCAAATATGCTCCTAACCCATCATTCACAGTCAACTGCACTATCATTTACCTTGTGGTTTAGATTTCTTAAAAATCCAGAGTCATTCCTTGATCTCTTTCTTTCATATCACATATCAATCCACCAGCAAATCTTGTCAACTCTGCCTTCACAATGTATCCTTAATTAGATCCTGAATCCAGCCCCTTCTCAGCATCAACACTTTCTAGTTCAAGCCCCATCATGTCTTTCTGGACTACTGTTACACCCTACAATGGACTCTTCATTTCCATTCTTATCTTTCTTCTCTTTCTTCTTAACCTCCTCTCTCTACTCAGCCAGAGGGATCCTTTCAAAAAGAAAAATTAGATTATACTATTTCCATGCTTAGATCTATCCATCATCTTCCCATGTTTAGAATAAAATCCCAAGATCTTGCTATGCTCTAACCCTGCTTACCTCTCCAATTTCATTTATTATCACACTAATCTTGTCCATTATGCTTCATCCACAAGACTCTTTGCCATTCCTTATATATACAAGCAAGTTCTTACTCCAGGGCCTTTACACTTGCTTTTCCCTCAGATACTGATATGGCTCATTCCTCACTTTATTCAGGTCTCTGCTCAAATATCACCTCTCTGAGAGGCCTGCCCTGACCACCTCCACTAAATGGCACCCTTTTTCATGCCTTATTCTTTTATCCTGCTTTGTCTGTCTTCTTAGTGCTATCCACGACCTTACTTCTCCATTAGAATGTAGACTACATGAAGGCAGAAAGGTTGCCTGAATTGATCACAACTATGTTTGCATAGAATAGTCCTCAGAAAACTGAAGTGCTCAAGCAATATTTGTGGCATGAGTCAATGAGTGAATATTGAGAGTTCAATGCCAAATTTCTGGTTTATATATTCAGGGATGTTCTGAGTTGGAGTTTCTAATAAAAAATATTAAATGACTAAATTCTACCGTAAGTTATTTTAGGGCTCCATTCATCACTTACAGACTAAACAAATTTCAGAGATTTGGCTTCGTATGAGAGCATCACTGCAGAGAGACTCCAGTACACGTTGTGATATCATTTGCTGATCTGGAGATTTTGATGCCAGAAATATGAGCCTCAAGCTCAGCATCCAGGCTTAATAGCTCTCAGAGGAAACGTGTATCAAAATAACTTTATATAATGTAGAAAAAAAGCATCCATTCTATTTTGTTGTTGTTTTTTAGCCTCTGAAATTTTAATCTATTTTTTCCAGGATACAAATATCATAAGTTATTGACAACATCTCAAAATGTCATCATATTTCTCCCTTTATCTGGTGACTGACAATTTGTTTAAGACCTACCAAAAGATAGCAGTAAATCTTTTGATTAAAAGAGTGAGAATAGGGCTTCCCTGGTGGCGCAGTGGTTGAGAGTCCACCTGCTGATGAAGGGGACAGGGGTTCATGCCCCGGTCTGGGAAGATCCCACATGCCACGGAGCGGCTGGGCCCATGAGCCATGGCCGCTGAGCCTGCGTGTCCAGAGCCTGTGCTCCGTAATGGGAGAGGCCACAACAGTGAGAGGCCCGCGTACTGCAAAAAACAACAACAAAAAAAGAGTGAGAGTAAAGATACATATATTTCCTCATTGAGTTAGTGCAGGCCTACTTGTATCTTTCATCTCTATGCTATTTTTTAAATAAATTGTAAAAAATGTTTTCATCTCCTATAATGTCATGGAAAATATCCAAAAGTTTTCTTATGCTAATTCATTAAGTGTGCTTACATGCAATTAGACAAAATAATAATATTGAAAAAAGCAGATTTCTTGTTTCATTGCTTTAAGAGAATAATAAAAATGGAATCATTCAAGTCACACCACTAATTTGAATACATTATTATTTTAAAAGAAAGTAAACAAATGAGTTAAATGTTTTTTTGCTTTAACCACTTATTTTTAAACTGAAAGATTAAGTTAGTCTGAAGTTGTGAGGATAAGGACTATACTGTATTTGTCTCCTACCTAGGACACATAAATAGATGTTCAATAAATATTTTTGGAGTGAATGAATGTACCACTTAAGAACGTACCTCAGAAATTAAACTAGAAATTTAGAGCAATCTTCTTAGAGCTTGATTTGCACCAAATCCAAGTTTGCAAAATGTTAACATTAAGGAAGAAGCAATTGCTTTTTGAAAGTCTTCCTTTCATAAAAGAAGTCCTTTAATATTACTAGTTTCCTTAGTTCATGTAAAATATTATTTGGGTTATAAAAATTGATTTTGTGTATAACTGTTCACAGACAATATTTTCACAAATGTGAATATAAAAGTGTTAATGGAAGGCAAACTATGAGTGATACACTTTTCTAGGCAGAGTGTGGAAGAGTTTTTAAGATGAATAACATTTTGCACCTGCTTTTGAGTTGCAGACAATGTGGACTGCTGGGTAAACAGAAGGATTCCAGACAAGAATTCAGGGAAGGACAGTATCAGAAGTTCAGTGACAAGGAAGTGAAGTCACTCACTCCATGGAGTAAAGCTTAAATCCTCTAAATTGCATTTCAGACATTTTACATTGGGTTTTATACTAGGATAAGCATATCTTTAAAGCAAGAAATATGTGACATAGAGAGGATGGGAAATTTCAAAGGGGCATTTGACTCTTATTTGTGTATGTGCCATCACATTTCATGTGCTCAAGAACTGTGGATTTCTACAACTTGTTTCAGTAACTAAAACAGAACACACTGATCTAAAAGAATGAGCAGATGGAATTCAGTCTGGACCTGAGGGACATGACTTGCCATGTTCATTGGTCCCTGACATGAACTGATCTGAGACAGTGGGATTTTCAGTGTGTTTCACTAGTTGCAAATGTCTTCCAGGCATGCCTTTCAAAAAGCTGGGAGGAAGGGCACACAACAAGTAAAAAATATCATTCTGATAAATCGGTAAGGTCAAAAAATCTCTATCTTGGGTAAAACCCAGTTCAACTACTGAACAAACAGAATCCTCCTTCTAGACTGGTTGCTGCATAAGGTAGTTTTCAAGACACCTTTCTTCTTACTGCAAACTGGGTCAAACTTACTCAAATACTTGGTAACATTTTATGGTACCTGGTATGCACCAATAATTCCTTCTGACCCTTTCTCTCCATAAGCAATCTTGTGGAATTTAATTTCCCATCTTAATATTGTGGGTATTTTCAGGTACCTATATTTGGCCACTTTTAAACTTATTTTACTAAGAGAGTAAAGATCTGTGGTTTAAATTAGAGTAAAATCTATGCCAGAGATAACAAAAGGCTTTGGGTTTCTATTTTTCTTATAAATAAAAGGGTAAATTGTGTTAATGCAAAAGAATAGGTATGTTTATCTTCCAGATTTTTTCTAATAGTTAACTGGTTAATCAAAATGTTTTATTTACAGAAATAGAAGGGCCATTCCTCAACACTGTCAGACACTTCCAGCTTAATTAACATGGGTTTGGTGACCTTATCAAGACACAAAATCATATTTTAAAAAATTCACCAAGGAGTTTGAGATATTAAGGTTGGCTACCATGTAGACAAAAAAAAAATCTTTTACCCTCTCTCGAGTAATAATTAAACTGATTAGAAATTCTAATAAATTAACCTAAGATATTTAACCCTGTTTTAGTCACCTAATACTTCCAGAAAATTATTTTTTCCTTTCCATCAATCTTATACTTTAAAGGAAACTTACTGAATTGCAGATGTACAACCAATATCCCTAGATAGAAAAGAAGGTCATTTTTAGAAGAAACCAATCTCAAATGAAAGCACAGCCTTCTACATGGTCACATACATATTACACACTCATTACCCACTGTGAAAAAGTAGGTCATTCCTCATTTCTTATTTATTCCCTGGCACAATCAGACCACATGATGAAATGTGAGATGCTTCAGAGTTACTGTCAGGACATGAAACCCAAGACAGTGAGCAGGACAACAGCCACTGGCAACAAGGCAAACTCCAACAAAGTCTGGATTTGGATTTGGTTTTATGTTACTGGAAGCATATTTGCTCTAGTTTTTAATAGTTCATAAGAAACAGAAATCATAATATATCAACATAGTATCCACCTACAAAGAGTTCAAAAAAGCCAAAGTTTTCCCCTCGTTCGCCCTCTTGTTCCACCAACATTTTGAAAACAAAGGAAAAAAATTAAAAAAGAGAGAAAGAACACAGAAATGATTTAAATAATTTCAAATCCTTATTAAACATCACTGAAGTGCATTTGATCCATCAGGCTGACTTTCAGTTCTTACCACTAAGACCTTGCAGAGAAACTGGATTTACGTAGTTTTGCCTTCCAGGATTGATCTAGAACTGTAGAGGTGAGATGTGTACGAATATGGGTGTGGGTTTTAAGTCCGTTTTATGAACACGGACACAGGACAATTCTCATCATTTGTAGTAGTCTTTGGAGTCCAATCATGCAGAATAACAGGCAGGTTCAAGTCAGGTCTTGTTGCAAGATAGACATGGCAAGGTGAACAGTTTAATGCTAACTAGGGGTGGGAGATTTGTGTCCATTAGAATATACTGGCCATTGGTCCCACGTAATCAAAAGTTAGATATACAGGAGTCCATATACAGAGGCCTTCCATTTCAGCCTGCTGACCAAGGAAATGTGTCAATGTGAGCCATTTCAGACAGCGAAAAAACTGCCCAAGTGCTAAAAGAAATAAAATCTTATATTTTAATCACATGGAAAATAATTAATATAACTATTTACATTATAACTTGATTGTTGTTCTTAGAGAAAAGAGTTTCCATTCTTGGTTCAATGGTATCTGTGGAAAATGTCTGTCTTTCACAATTAAAACGCGTGTGGGGTATTGTGAGTAGGGCGGGGGTGGGATTCCTCCTCAGACCCAAAGTGGGTGGGCTCAAAGATTCCTGGGGCAGCTTGATCCCTTTCTCTGAGCTATAGAAGATAACTTTTTCAGCAAAGCTGATGATCGTGTTCTGTGCAGAGCATAATGCTTTTAAGATTTAGATTGTCATATGTTAAGAGAATCAAATAGAAATAGACTTTGCAGAATTTAGATTTTGCAGTGACTAGTTAAAATTTAAAAGTCTGTTTTGCTTATTGTTTTCTTTTTTCCCTGGCAGGTCATAAAAGGCTTTATGTAATCTCACCTATTCTATTTATTCCATTTGTCAAGGCCTATTTTCGGATTTATCAGTCAGCTGCTATCAGTATCCACAGGTAATAATTTTCTGATAATGATAAAAGATTGAGAAAAAAACTATCCAGCTCCTTGGCCCTCAATTAAATAGTTTACTCCAATTGGAGGGAACTGACCAGACTCTGGTCCACCTGTGGGGTACATTCCCTCAAAGCTCAGTCATCAGATTCTTGAAGATGCAAGATTATTATCAGTTTTTATTCCACAAGAAGAAATTTTGTTGTAAGGCCAATGTATCTCTTTTTAACACATTGGCCCACAAAATACATATAAAAAAATCAAACTGGTAGTGGTGGTTTTGCCAAGATCTCCCAACAATCTAGTTCCTCCTGCGCATAGGCATACAGCTATCCCTCCTACAAAATACTATAAAACACTTCTTTAAGGATTGCTGTGAAACTACTTGCCCTATAGGAAGTGACAGGTTAGGCCTCTCAGTGTGCCAATTTCACATTCTGAAAGGAAGCCCCCAACTACAGGCAGGACCTTCACTTTTTCCAAGAATGTAGACCAGGTGACTTGACACTTCCCTGCCTGAAAAGCAAGAGAGTCCTTTGGAAGTAATAGGTGACTATACAGGAAACATTTGGTTTTTTTTTAAGAAAAGAAGACTCAGTGCAGAACATAGTATATTCTCTGAATTTGGTAATAACATAATCACCTCCTGAAGATACTATAATAAAATGGACCCAAGATTGTGAAGGACCAGCGGGCTTTTGAAATGATTATTCTCTTTGTTGGCCCATCACCTGTCTTGCTTTGACAACCTAGGAAAATTAACTCTATAAGCAGTCAAGAAGCTAACCCTTAGCTCAATTTGTACATGATATTTCACTATGAAAGATTTGTTTCATTTTTTCTTGTCCATAGGGAGTTCTGGCTAAAGGGAATCAGCCCCCAAGAGCCATACAACAGGAGAGATCAGACTAGTAGAGTTTAGGGAAGGTGGCAATAGCAGGGGAGGGGCATTGGCTAGTTCTTGCCTTGTTTCATCTGATTGAAAAAAAAAATCACTTCCGCAGACATGAGAGAGTCTAACTCTCAAGCAGTTCTAAGATGCTGGCTGGAGATTTTCTTCTGTTTTCTGATGTCATTTTGTGGCTGATGAAATTTCCCTTGTGACTCTCTTTCAACAGCTGCCTGCTCTCTGCACTCAATCCTGTGTGGTTAAAGAGCCGGGAGTGGAAAGGCCACAGGTATAGCAAGAGAAGAGCATGGAGAAAGAAGATAAGCAAAGAAAAGGGAATACAGAGAAGAGAAGCTTTAAAAAGGGGGGAAGGGGGTTGGGGGAGTGTGACAGAAAGAAAAGTGAGAAAGCTCATGTGATTGGGGAAGCATTTTTAAAATCAGGTTGTCTGCAATATTAATCAAAAACTCTGGCAGCAAGATAGAGAAACTGGGCCCCTGCTATTCCAGGAGACAAGCGGCACAGTCTAACGTTTTTTCTCTCCATTTGAAACAAATGACCTCTTGTCATGAATCCTACTGTGTGAAGCAATACCATAAATGGCAGCATTGCTCCCATGGCGATGGTCAGGGTTGACTCTATTGCTTGAAAAGAGACACAGCTTTCCTACTGTTGTGTTTAAGGCAGTTTTCAGAGCACTGGCATTCTTGTCTGCTCTGTTTTCAAAGGGATTCCATTTGCCAGTCATCTCACACATATCAACCACCCATCCCATGCGTTTCACTTCTTCTTCAGGTGAAATACCACCGCACTGGTGAGCACCAAAATGGTCAGAGTGCAAAGAGCTGTGATGAATACTTCACCAAAGTGAATAAGAAGAGAAGCCTCGACCTGGTCCCTATTATTGCTGAGAAGTCACCCTGGTATCGCCTTGTATAGAATCAGGATGTTTCACAGTGCCTCCTTAAGTGCCCAGGAAAGCACTTTCATTTAATTTGAGCTAAATTCAGGAGATTTTGCTAAACATTGACATAAATGCTTCATGGCTTTTAAGACACTCTATTGCTAAAGCTACTTAGCAGCAGTAACTTATGGGCAGAGTTATTGCTGTCATGTCACCTGCGGTACAAAACTCAGATGATCAGCCCTTCTTGGATTGTTGAAATGTATGAAATAAACAAATAAACATGAAACATCAGCCATATTAAGGAGTCGCGGAAACCCCTGAGGAATGTCTGTGGAAATGTTTTCAAAGGCTAACCTGAGGATCACCCTGGGCTTTGGGTATTTTTTAAGTAATTTCTTTTTTTAATTCTAGAAGAGGGCAGTAATATTTCTTCTCTAAATAAGACCTTGGCAAGGTATAAACCTGGAAAGTAGCACACTCATGGAAAACACAACCTACAATCTAAAAATAGCCTATGTAGGCTCATTTTCTGTTAGGGATACCGTACGGAAGCAATTCCACTGTTTCAGGGAAGGGTTCTTACCATCAGATATGTACACACTAACCCTGCCTCTTCACCTGACAGTTGTGACACATAATTTGTAAACAGCAAATGGGGTCTCCTTTCTAAAATATGAATGTCGGTGTCTCCTAGTATCTGGCTAATAATCTCCTTCAGGCCTTCCTCCGCACTGCCCCACCACTCTCTATCAGAGAAAAGACCCTCAGTCTTTATTCCTGCCTTCCTTCTAAAGGTCAGAACACATTTAGCACCTGGAAACTGTTACCCCCTCCCACCCCACACTGTACATAAGCATCACATATGTTCTTTCTAGAAATTGGTATACAGGTGCCATTTAATCAGTTCAAATTTGGAAGCTACATCTTCAAGGGTCCAAGAGAGCTCACTCCCCCCATGTTCCCCCCTTTACATGTTTTCTTGTAATACATACAGCTTAATCAATTAACAAACTAAATAGCTTATATACTGGCAATATATTACAGATGGGTTTATGTCAGAGTAATAGATCACATGAAATGGACCATGTGGTACCCCAGTGCGTGATGTCTTGGTAGAGCCCTGAGGACACGGACAGTAGCATCTCTAAGTAAGTATGCTGTATGAATACAGACACATGCGGATCTGTATCTACATCCATCTGACTAGGCCAAAAGGAGCAGGTAGATGCAAGATAGAGACACACACATGCTGGATGGGACCACTGCACACCTTGTCATGCCATTTGAAAGGGCAGTTATAGGTCGCTGGTTCTGCAGCCATTAAAATTACACTTTATGGAAAAGGCTTCTCTAATTGTGTTTGATTTGCTTTCTGTAGTAAGCATCGTTAGAAGAAGACCAAAGCAAGAGCAACTAGAAGTTAAATATACATTTGGCTTAGCTGCAATACAGAACTCTGGAGAAGAAGCAGGCTGAAAGATTTGTTTCAATTTTAGGCTTGGATTCTCTCCCTTGCTGTTTTCTTGTCGTTGCATATCTGTGTTTGTGTGTGTGCGTGAGTGTCTGTGTGTGTGTGTTCCATCACATCATCTCCTGAAGAACGTTGGGTTTCGCAGGCAGGCGGCTAGTCACCTGCAACAACCCAGGGGTCCTGCCGAGGCTTCCAGGCTGCTGTCAGTGTCAGATGCCAGGGTCTGGTCGGTGGACATGGAGGAGATATCGTTGACAGACGAGGATGGAGGGAGACTCTCACTGGTGTTCACTGCTGCACCTGTGCTAAGAAAATGAAGACCAACATGACTAAACCTGGAACTGGACTCAGCTGAATGTCACTCAGGTTGCAGGCACGGGCACATACGATGGGGATGTCTGGTCCATCACTCATTCAACAAACTTTCATAGAACAACGAATACAGAGCACTGTATTAGATGGTGAAAATCAAGATAACAACACAGCATCCCTGGTCACAAGTTATTCACAGGCTAATGCAGTAATTGTCAAATTTCACTCTACCTTAGAGATCACCTGTAATGCTCTTAAAGGAAAACAAAAAAATAAACAATAAAACACCACTAAAAACCCCAATCACCCCTTGTAACTCCAATATTGTAATACAGTTGGCCTTGGGTGAAGTCAAGGCATTTGCATGTTTTAAAAGCTCCCCAGAGACTGTGGTGTCAAGGGCTGAAGACCACTGTTCTATGGAGAAGGCAAATGAGCAAAACCCTTTAATGTAATCATCTGAGCCTGGATGCTTTCAAATTCAGTGAGCTAAAACAAACACACATAAGATGCCTACCCCAGAAATATGGGCTGAGGGGAAGCCCAGAAATCAGAATTACTTGGAGGCTACAGCTCTAGAGAAATGAACGTATATTAAGTAAATATTATTACATAGTCATTAATTTGACATCAAACTTAAAAGTCCGTATGGAAAAGCCAACTAGGACTGTGGATGAAAGTTACCATAGACCAAAAAAAGAATAGAAGCCGGAGCACACCTCTTGATTGTGTGTTTACTTTCCAGCAGACTTGCTTACCTGGGAATCTCCAAATAAGAACTCTGAATTACTAATTTAGATTAATTTGCAAAATTTTAAAAATTTATCTGCTATGTGGGAATATAAAGACTTTGAAACTCTGAGAAGAAACTTGCTCATGGTAATCACTCAGTAAATACTTGCTGAGCTACAACAGCTTTGAGAACCACAAAGGAAAGATGAGCCAGTGGCATTGTAAAATCGGATTAAACCAGAGCACCCTGGAAAGAGTCCAATTACTTTTTCTCTTTATAGATTCTTTATACTCAAGCAATATGGGTGGTAAAATGTATGTTTTGTGAAATAGTTCGCTATTAAAAATATCTAAAGTATAAGCATCTAAAATAAGAGATGAGGAATTCTCACTACATTGTATTTTATTTGAGCAAATATAGTGTGTAAGATTTATTTGGTGAAAATCATAAATCCCAAATAAGATAGTGTTATCAGATAGATCTAATAATTCAGAAAAAAAATCTAATGAAGTGGAGAGGTTAACACAATCTCTTTGTTCCTGGCGTAGACATTTGTTGCCTGCGGAAAAAATGTGATTAAAATGTGACATTTGGACTTCCCTGGTGGCGCAGTGGTTAAGAATCCGCCTGCCAATGCAGGGGACACGGGTTCGAGCCCTGATCGAGGAAGATTCCACATGCACAGAGCAACTGAGCTCGTGCACCACAACTACTCAGCCTTCACTCCAGAGCCCATGAGCCACAACTACTGAGCCCGCATGCCACGACTACTGAAGCCCATGCGCCTAGAGCCCATGCTCCGCAACAAGAGAAGGCACCGCAATGAGAAGCCCGCACACCGCAACGAAGAGTAGCCCCCGCTCACCGCAACTAGAGAAAGCCCGTGTACAGCAACAGAGACCCAATGCAGCAATAAGTAAGTAAGTAAATAAATAAATAACAAATATTTTTTTAAAAAATGTGACAGTATCTGGAGAGGACACACACACATAAACTAAAACAGATTATATGTACCCTATATGCTTTTTAAATTTTTGTTTGTTGATTATAAATATATTTATGTAAATTATGAGAAATATAAAAAATACAGGAAAAAAGGTAACAATATGCACTCATCCTCAAATTAATGATAAGAACGGTTAAACTTCTGTTATATTTCTTTCTAGTCTTTTTGCTAGGAAGTTTCTTTAACTGTAATCATTTAATGTATATCCATTTGTATCCTGTATTTTCATACACAAAAGGCTTATGCATTTTTCATGTTCTTAAAAGTATCTGTACTTCCTAATCTTAAACTCTTAAAAGTATCTGTACTCTTAAAAGTATCTGTACTTCCTAATCTTAAGTATCTCTAGATTTTTAAATCTGTCTTGTTAACATCTTCCTGTAAATAATTTTACTCTCATTATCAGAAAAAATATATAATGTGAAGTTATCTGGTTTCAATTTATTCCAACTTTACTTAATTATATCCTTTACAGATATGGTGCAGAGCTAGTTCATTTCCTCTCATGACATATGCTAGTAGATTTCCTATATCAGCAGACAACCCTTGATTACATAGCCCAAATACCCAGCTCTGCTTTTCTCCTTGATTCTAGATTAAATTATACCAACATCCTCATGTTCTTTCATCAGCTTTGGCCTGTAATAATTGAGCATCACTGTGATAGGCTTCTCAGAATCATATTCAATTTTTCCACATCATTATTAAAGGGTAGCGATTAAAACTAGATATAGGATTCTAATAAAGACTTGATCAGTTGTGGGCCAACAGAGTGAGATTACTGTCCATTTATCTCCTAGATGATATATCCCTATACTACAGATGGCTTTCAAATCACAGTACTAGAGTTTAGATTTAGTTTTGACTTGAAATATAAAATATTGCCCATGTAAATTTTTTTAACAGTTTCATTGAGACAAAATTCACAAATCTAATTTGTACAATTCAATGTTGTTTTAGGATAGTCACAAAGTTGTGCAACCATCACAAGAATCAATTTGTAGTGTTTTCATCACCCCAAAAGGAAACCTTATACTCTGTTTCTTACCAACCCGAGGCAATGACTAACTTACTTTCTGTCTCTATAAAATTGTCTATTCTGGACATATCAGTTAAATGGAATCATACAATATGTGACCTTTTGTGACTGGTTTCTTTCACACAGCATAATATTTTCAAGGTTCATTTAAATCACTACTTCATTCCTTTTTATGGCTGAATAACATTCTACTGTATGAATACATCACTTTTATTTAACTATTTATTAGTCACTGGTCATTTGATGGACATTTAGGTTGTTTCTACTTTTTGGCTATTATGAATAATGTTGTTATGAGCATTAATGTACAAGGTTTTATTTCTCTTGGGTAAATACTTAAGAGGAGAATTGCTGGGTCATAGAATAGCTCTATGTTTAATATTTGAGGAACAGCCAAACTGTTTTTCAAAGTGGCTTCATCAGTTTACATTCCTACCAGCAGTGTATGAGGGCTCCAATTTTCCCCTATCCTCTCCAACACTTATTATCTATCTTTTTTGATGATAGCCATCCTAAGGTATGTGAAATGGTATCTCATTGTGATTTATTTGCATTTTCCTGATGGCTAATTATGTTGAGCATCTTTTCATGTGCTTGTTAAACATTTGTATATCTTCTTTGGAGAAATGTCTGTTCAGATACTTTGGCCATTTTTTAAATTGTGTTATGTTCTTTTTATTAGTAGATTGTAAGTGTTCTTTATATATTATGGATACAAGTCCCTTATCACGTAAGATTTGCTGATGTTTTCCTCCTATTCTATGGATTGTCTTTTCACTTTCTTTTCTTTTTTTTTTTTTTCGGTACGCGGGCCTCTCACTGTTGTGGCCTCTCCCATTGCGGAGCACAGGCTCCAGATGCGCAGGCTCAGCGGCCATGGCTCAAGAGCCCAGCCGCTCCATGGCATGTGGGATCTTCCTGGATCGGGGCACGAACCCGTGTCCCCTGCATCAGCAGGTGGACTCTCAACCACTGTGCCACCAGGGAAGCCCTTTTTTCACTTTCTTGATGGTGTCTTTTGAAGCACACTTTTTAAATATTAAGTTGGATTTAACTATGTTTTTTGTCATTTGTGCTTTTAGTGTCATATCTAAGAAACCATTTCCTAACCAAAGATCATGAAGATTTACTCCTATGTTTTATAATTTTACCCCTTACATTTAAGTCTATGATCCATTTTGTGTTTCATTTTTGCATATGATGAAGTTGAGATTCACCTTCATTCTTTTGCATGTGGAGATCTAGTTATCCCAGCTCCAATTACTGAAAAGACTATTCTTTGCCCATGGAATTGTCTTGAAATCCTTGTTAAAAATCAATTGACCATAAATATAAGGCTTTATTTCTGCACTCTGAATTTCATTTCAATGATCTGTATGTGTATATTCATGCAAATACCACACTGTCTTGACTATTACAGGTTTATGATAAGTTTTGAAATAAGGAAGTGTGAATCCTCCAACTGTGTTCTTTTTCAAGATTGTTTTAGCTATTCTGTGTCCCTTGGCTTAATGCAAACCAAAAAGTATTTTAAAGTATCTCAACAAAATACACCTGGTATCCTTTTGAGATAAGCTTTTTCTCCTTTCCTGGTTGAAATTGATTATGTGGACATGTTCCAATCGTCACAGTGAAAGCTGAGTACTGATTCAAGCAGGGTGAGATAAGACTCAGCTGAGATTAGGCTCCCTTATAAGATTGATGTTTACAAATAAACACAAACCCACAACAATGGCAGCTAGAGAAATTATACAAAAAATATTGAGGAAATTTCCCCAGTAAAAAACAAATTTTTACCTATAAATAATTCTGAATGAAGGCAACAAAAGTCAGGGCAGCTTTTAATAAATTCTTCATATACAGAGGATCACATTCCTACTGCACCTATTTTATAATCAGCATATTTTCAATGTACTTACCATTCTAAATGTTATGACATATGGGTTAGCCCATTATATATAGTTTTGTCACATGATTACTTCATGTTTATGTTTCCCTTGCTTCTTTTGATTTCTTTCATTATATTTCTTAATTTCTTCTATCTTCCTCTATCCCAACTCTTGAGCACAGAATAAGTACTCAGTTTAACAAAACGCTGAGTATCTTTTGTGTGTACTCTTCTAGAGAGGTTCTGTGAGGGAAAGCAAATTTCTCCCTGCTATGAAATGGATGAAACTGCTGACCTAGTTTTGGCTAAGGGAAATCACTTTGTTGTAGTTGTCTTTCTTCTCCTTTTGTTCATCAGCTGGCTTTCTGTAATTTCTATCTTCTATGTTGGAATGGTTCTGCCATCTATTTTATCAAAGTTGAATGCAAATTATAGTTGGTATTCAGTTACTCAAAGTTCAGAATCTTTATCAGCTGTATTTCTAGGGTTCCGTAGATTATTGTTCCTGATTTCTTATAGCACAAATGTATTAAAAGAGGTTCTCAACCTCTCTTCTAATGCTTCCTCTATAAAATCTCCATTTCATTCCCATGAGAAGGGTTGTATGAGAAGAGTTCCTCTTTATACAGTGCTATGATGGGAGAATCATGTGTATTATCTAGTGGTGTGCTGGAGTAGCTTTTAGTTGCTTTTGAGAGTCAGTTATTAGCATTTCTTTCCAACTCTGCCCTCACTGATGTCACATCAGTAGCTTGAAGTTGATCACAGTGAGAATATTTACAGCATAGAAATTAGTAAATGCTATAATCAGTCATTTATTTAAAAGAGATGGTTGTTAAAATTTGTCCCCCACTATAATATAAAAAAAATTTTACTTTTGTATTACTTTTTCTATTGCACCATAATATATGCCTCTTGACTGTAGGCACCTCTGGCTTTACAGGATGATCCTCTCAAGTCTGTTTTTTGTGTAGGCAATAAATGAACATTTAAACCATAAAACCAAACACAAATAATAGAAGGGTCCAGGCATAGATTTTGGTTTCAAGTTATTAGTTTACTGCCAAACAGTTTGTGACAATCTTTTAAATAGAACTGAACTGAATTCAACTTGATTATAATGTCCACTTGCCCAGGATATACTAGCAGTGTGATAAATATCCCTTCTTCCTATATTGTTTTCAGAGAAATCAGTAAAGATACACATTTTTTAAAATGTTTTATCATCAGTAAAGCATTACAAATTTTTGTCAATAAAAATGTCATTAAAATTAACTGAAAATATGAACAGAGTTGCAAACAAAAAATACTAGCTACTTTCAACTTTACCCGGAAAAAATTAGGTTTTATGGAAAGAAGTAACTTACAATAACAAAAATTTATCAGCTAGAAGTTATCTAGCCAAAGGTATTCATTATTTCAGGGGAAAAGGTTGTGCTGCTTTTTAAAGGAAATTATTTTCCTGACCTATCCAAACATTAAAAAAAAGTAGACATAAAGAATTAGAAGAACTACTATAATTTTTAAAAAATCACTGAGTATATTCCTTCTCTGTCTTTGTGATCTTCAGCTTCAATTTGTTTGGGGCTGAGGTTTTTAAGTAAAAAAATTATTGGACTAGATCTATGACTAATTGGGAGGGACACACTCCCATGGGGTGCAGAATATGGAGGGGGAAGGGCTATATGTTAAAATCACCTGAAGAGCTTTATCTTCCATGTAGAGTTTCTAAAAAATCTCTACCCATCCTGATGTTAAGCATCCCTATCTTGCTGAGTCATTGTTACTTGTGGGAGGTTTCCTTCTCAGGCACAATGAGGCGGTGAACAGACTGAGAGCTAGATGACTTCCTAGTCTGTTCTAGCTCTACCGTTCTATAACAAATACTTTTAGATGAAAATTTATTTATATTCACTGACTGCTATTCCCTCAGCAATCTTTGCAAATCAATTCAGAAAGCAAGCAGCCATACTATTGAAAATAAATCACTATTCAAGTGAAATCAGATAGCAGAAGGGAGTACAATTATTTACTTAGAAATGTATCTGAGGTTTAGATTTATTACTTATTGATATACAAGTCCATCAATAAATTTCAAACCTGTGTATTATTAGGCAAATGTACATTTAACTTCCTATTTACATTTTAAAAAGCATCACTAAAACATGAGTTTGGATATTAGAACAATTTTGTCACTGAGAAACCGCATTAACTTATTCCCTTGCTGCAGGGCTCCCAGCATTGTTGTGACTGAATATTAAGGGCGTCTATGTTGTAATATTACTTCATCCTAGCTATTTACAAAATAAAATGTGATATGCAACATTAATGAGAAAAGGTGAATATAATGAAGAATGCAAAAAAAGCTGACTTTTCAAAAGTTTTCTTGGTAATTGCTTTTTCTTTCCAGCATAGGTTACTGTATATATATGCACACACACACATACACACACACACACACAGTAGTGTTCTAATAAAAATTTAACAATTGGCTCTCTGGGGGGAGGAATGCCTTGATTTGTAGAGTCAGCCAATTTCTATGTCTTAAATCTTACATGGTAGATTTCAAGCTACAATATGAGGTCAAAAAACTCATAGTTGGATGTATACAAGTGGCTCTCATGAGCTGCAAGAGTCAACTCCAGCACATGGCTATTCTATGTCTCCACATGATGCACACAAATACATCAGACACAAATATGTCATATAATATATATTATACATATGATTTCTCAAAATTAAGCCAGGAATATTTTCCTTTAAAATCATGTTGTGAAAGACTGAATCTATAATCATTTTAACTATAAATTGTTTAAGCCAGTCAACTATAGTTTAGAGCATACGTAGAAGGTAGATAATTTAGTATTGTTACAGGTAGTTGGAATGGTTAAAAAATAGTTTGGTCTTTTCACATACACATAGAGCCTACATGGCATATTTTATAATTAATCATTAACATATTAAACTAAACAGGCATGCAAAAGAAATTGAGGAATATGCATTTCTAAAAATGAATAAATCAAACAACCACCTGAAAGCAGCAAACCTTTATATCTGAAGCATGAGCAAATGCCAAAAGCAACAATTTATGTACTGATACTTGGTTAATTTATCTTCATGGTGATTAATAGGGTGAATAAATATTTATTGGCATAAGAACATACTGAATCGCCTACTATATTAAAGTTATAATCCTGTCCTGAATTCTGTCTTTGGAATAGCACCAAGAAACATGCTGAGGGAGGACCTGAGCAGCAATTTTCAAATATTTATCAAGCTACTATTATATGCAAGGCACAACACTCAGGCACTGCATGATACACAAAAGTGAATACATACCATCTTTCTTCTCAGTGAATTTCAATCAATAAGGGTAATAAGACTATGTTTAAAATACAGGTACTAGTAGGACCCATATGAAGAAAAAATTCTATTCTTTGGGAAGATATGAAAAGTATTTTGGAACAGATATAAAAAATATTTTGGAAGAAGGTGATATTCAATAAGAGAATACTTATGAATGGGCAGCATTCCAAAAGGTGGGGATCCAGTCAAGTAAGACAATGGCAATACAGGACCCTAGAATTGGTGTAGTATGAAAGGTAGAAAAACGTGGATTACAGAGGGCTATCCATGTCAGGGAGAGGTTACTAGGCTTAAATTATAAGTGATGCAAAGCCATTGGAGGCATTGATCAGTGGAATTATTGCTCAAACCTATAGTTTTGAAATATCAACTTAGGTAGAGACTGAAGTCTGGAAAATTATTTCAGGAAAACTTCAATCATAACACTGTTAAAGGAAAGGCATGGTAATTAGATGTAAGACATCCAGCAAACAAAATTTTTAGGATGTAGAAAATGACTCAGTCATAAGGTGAGTATGGAGTAAAAGATCAATCAGGGGTTTCAGGCTGGGAGGCTAAGAAAATAGAGCTGCCATTAATAGAAATGGGAAAGTTGAGAAAAAATTTACTGCTGAGTGGGTGAGTCTAAATAGAGAGGATGTGTTTGATTTTAAACAAATTGAATCTGAATTGGCAGCAATCTCATGCATTCTGGCCAATATTTTAATTTCTCTATGACTAGTTATATTCATCATTAAATATTGTAGTGGAATTCGTTTATTTTCCAGTCATTCCAGAAATAACAAACTGCTCTGTAAACTAGTCTTCGGCTTTATTCACCTTAAATGTATTTCTTGCAAACTTAAAAAGGATTTACTCGGTCAGGACTCAGGTTCATCTATTCAGAGCATGTAGAAATTATTTATGTCAATAGCCTTAGACACTGTTCGGGAAAATTATCCAACACTTGGGATTAGTGCAAAAAATGAGCATGTAACTTTTTAATATCATACTTGAGCTTTTTTTTTTTTTTTTTTTTTTTTTGAAGTACGCGGGCCTCTCACTGTTGTGGCCTCTCCCGCCGCGGAGCACAGGCTCTGGATGCGCAGGCCCGGCGGCCATGGCTCACGGGCCCAGCCGCTCCGCGGCATGTGGGATCTTCCCGGACCGGGGCACGAACCCGCGTCCCCTGCATCGGCAGGCGGACTCTCAACCACTGCGCCACCAGGGAAGCCCAATACTTGAGCAATTTTTAACAAGCCCTCCTAAGGGTCATCTGACTGTTTTGTGGAACATAACTTTTTGGACTTAATATTCTCAATTGATTAGGGTCCAGACGTTTTACAACACTGTAAACTCGTAGAAAGCTGATAAAGTGAAACTCTGTTTTTTTTTTTTTTTTCTGCCTGGTATAAAACATAACCACAAAGATAGGTCTGGTTGCCCTGTAGGACATTTACAAGTTTTGATTTAATTTAGTAATCTTATTTCAGTGTTCTTTTTTCCACAGACTATGTAAATCCTAATTTCTCATATCTTCATGGAACTGCTATTCTGCCATTTCCCTCATTAATGAGTTAAAAGAAACTTCTTCATGCAATCACTTTATTTTTGCATAAGAATTATGGTTTTAATGATTAAAGAATTAGGCCTTAATAACATACAAACTTTGTTCCTTTACCAAATACTTAAACCTTTCTTCATACAGCAGATCATTCATTAATTAATGATTAATTGATCTCACTTGTACCATTTCTAATCCCATTTTTCCCACTCTGAGCTGTACAGTTTACATAAAATGAATCATGGGAATAAGAAGACTTTTGTAGAAGTGTTGTGAAAGTATTGAAAAGAGAATTATGAATTTTTATGTCATCACAGATTAGTTGCTGTGGAGACCTGGTTGGGGCCAAGGGGAAAGTGGAGGAGGAGATGAGCAGAAGATAGGGCGTTCTGGAGTGGGTGGCATGATTCTGAGCTCTTTGTAAAAAGGAAAAAAGACGAATTCATGATAATTTCAAATAAAGATGACACTCTGCTAAACTTGTCCAGTCCCAGCCTGAGATGCTAGGTCACCCTTCACTGGATCCTGGTATTTTGTCTTCTTAATGATTATAAGAAAATATGTTCTGGCCATTATGGGAATTCTTAAGGTAAGGAGTCTTTCTGCCTTAGCAGATGGTACCTTGAGGCTGTAGGATTCAGTCTTTGAGTTCTTTAATCAGCAGCAGATAGAACATGCAGGTAAGTTAGAAGCAGCTTCTACAGACCTGTATTGATATGGATGCTAGGCTGAATAAATAGGGTGGGTAGACTACCAACCCCAATGATTCCCTTAACCCTCTTTGAGGAAAGGGAAGACTTGAGATAGAATTGGACATTGCCTCAAATCTAGAGGTGAGAAACGCAGGTCATACAAGAATTGCATCTGTTTGGGCATCAGAGTGGCTGTGGGTACAAACTAAAGAGCAGTTATCAGTGTGAAGAATTGATTAATTCATTCTACCTGTTTCCCGAAGCAAGTTAAAGTGCATGGTAACCTCCATACCACTATGGAGAAGACTATGGAAGTTCCCTAAAAAACTAAATATGGAACTACCATATGACCCAGCAATCCCACTGCTGGGCATAGACCCTGAGAAAACCATAATTCAAAAAGGCACATGCACCCCAATGTTCATTGCAGCACTATTCACAATAGCCAGGACAGGGAAGCAAGCTAAATGCCCATTGACAGATGAATGGATAACAAAGATGTAGTACATATATACAATGGAATATTACTCAGCCATAAAAAGTAACAAAATAATGCCATCTGCAGCAACATGAACCTAGAGATTGTTATACTGAGTGAAGTAAGTCAGGCAGAGAAAGACAAATATCACATGATATCACTTATATGTGGAATCTAAAAAAAATGGTGCAAATGAACTTATTTACAAAATAGAAATAGAGTCACAAATGTAGAAAACAAACTTATGGTTACCAGGAGGGAAAGGGAGGGGAGGGATAAATTGGGAGATTGGGATTGATATATACACACACTACTATACATAAAATGAATAACTAACAAGGACCTACTGTATAGCACAGGGAACTCTACTTAAACCTCTATAATAACCAATATGGGAAAAGAATCTAAAAAAGGGTGGATATATGTATATGTATAACTGATTCAGTTTGCTATACACCTGAAACTAACACAACATTGTAAATCAACTATACTCCAATAAAAAGTATAAAAAAATAAAGATGGAAATGAAAAAATAAAGTGCATGGGAAAAAATTATACATCAAAGGTAGGACACCAGGTCTACTTTCCTCTAAACTAATAATCTGCAGCCTACATTTTTGCCAGCATGATCTAAGTGTTGTTTAAATCTAAAGATATTCTCTTTCTATTCAAAGTGTAAGTCTTAGGAAAAATATACTAGCATTAATAAGTATAAGTAAATTACCTCAAATAATTCTAAAGCACATTAGTAAGATCAGTAAAATATGTATATGTACAAATGTGTGTTAGATTCTGTAGATTGCAAATTGAAATATTTTCTATGCTGACTTTAAGTGGATCTCATCTTGGTTAAGGCTTCAACTATGGTTACATCAACCTTGCTAAGAGTGCAAACATTAGAGTGAATGAAGGAAAAGGTTTTGGCTGGATGGATTCCTGAACTCTACATTGACTCGGTGGTCAAGAGGGCATTATCGTTCTGAATTTTGATGAGGCACAGTTACCCTTTAACCAGCCCATGTTAACATTTCTTTAAGATTCCTTATTTTCTTAAAATAAGTTCTGAAAGAACTCTTGTGCTAGGTCATTATAATCAGAATAATCAGAATGAATGCCACACTAAATATCAAAAGAATAAAACTAAAATCATTTGAGGGAAAAACAGTCATGTGATATTAGTTCATGTGCTCTATTGGCAATGTTATTGACCGCAATCTCTCCTTAAGGCCAAGAAAAATACACAAGTATCGGTTTATTGGTTATTCACTGAGAGTGAGTACCTGAAGGAGAAGGCTGTCCTTTCACAACACCATTCTTAGTCTTTTCTTCTGAATTCATGACTTCCTTGTAAATAAGTTCTGTAAGAAACAGTTATCAGTGTTATAAAAGTCAATTTTCTCCTTAACCCAAAGAGGAGATTCATTAGTTACCGACAAGTAATAACATGTTGGTGGGGCTGAGTAAATTACAAACCAAGTGGAATTTCTTTGCTCTTCTATTTCTACATTTTCTTGAAATAACACAGAGCCTGGCAAAAGTAGGTGCTCAATAAAGCATTTGACCAAGAAAATGTATGAAGAGTACACGTTACTTGTTTTCTGAATTCTTTGGGAGATTTCTGATGCATTCTAATTTTATCTCTTATGGATTTTAATGGCTCAGTTTTGAACCTCCATTTTTCTTTTATGTTCACTTCCTAAGAGATACACATATTCTTCTTGTGGCTTTATATTGTTACTTTCTATCAGTTTTCCAACTCTTATTCATCTTTTTGCTAGATTCAAATCTTGGATTTGTAAAACTAAACTTGCATAAAATCCAATATTAAAAAATTATTATATTTATTCCCAAACTTGCATCCATTTCTGGCTTTTTCATTACTAGAATTAAAAATATGTATATCTTCATTACTTTTTACTTTATAGCTTTTAGCTACAAATTATTCTGTGCCATTCATTCATGCTTTGCAATGGCTTACAATTTATATAATCATCATCCTTTACAGGTATTTCTTCAGTTTTTCAGAATTTAGTCTATGTCCATCCTCCTCGAGTGATATTTATACCCTATCACTTACCTAATCATGAACACCTGAGTGCCTTCTGGTCTTTATTTAGATCAAATCTTTTTCTGTCTATCATCCTCATCTTTTTTTTTACTTGATCTACTGTTTATACGTGCTTATTCTTCCATACTCTCCAACATGACCTCTTGAACAGGGGATTCTCTTTACTAACTTTATAACACTTTTTGCTCATTCTTACCGGTTGGTTTCCTCTTATATCTTCATTCTGGTATTTTCCTCAATTTTTTTTTTTCTTTTCCAAACTTATAATTGTTAATTCTTTCAAGGTTGCTCAAATGTTTCTTCCCTTCAGATCTCCCCTTTATGTTCCTCCTCATAATGACCTAATCATGTGTTATAATCTGCATTTGGCTTTATCATATTTATTCTACTCTGTGGTTATTTATGTTAGTGGAACAATTCTTCTCTACCTTGTCTTACCCTGACTATGACCTTGATCATGCAGTATGTGTTTGAAAAAGTTTTCTTGAAAAAAAAGTTAATTAATGTATTCATTTACTCTTTTCTTACTTTAAAGGAGAATAAGCCACTCAGATACATGAATTTTCATTTAAATTCTCGAGTCCTATAAATCAAGTGAATGAATTCATATATTCACTATCTTTTATTCTATGATGACTAAAACCATCTCAGGCATAATTTTATCCATTTTATGTGATAATTTTATGTATAAACATGGAATGTTTAATTCTGAAATTTTAAATTAAAGTTTGCCCTCCACCATGACAAATATTTTGACAATCAGTACTATTTTTTATAAAGTGTCAGTAATTAATTCCTTTCATTCTTGAGTAAATGCAATACTGTTATTAGTATGAAAAGACAGATGAAGTTTTAGGAGCTTTGAAAATGGTCTAAGAGGATAGCACTTAGAAAATCATCTGTTACTAAATTGTTTTAAAAGGAAAAGCCTTAAAGATGTTTTCTGAGTTTCAATAACGCAAAAGGTACACTTATTTAAGCAGTAGGGTCACCTTTCCATTCTTCAATGGTGTGTTCTCTTTCATCCAGCTGTTTGTCGTATATCTGGGGTGGGGGCTGCAGAATAAAAACAGACAATAAACCTTCTGTAATAAACTAAAAATAACTAAACTCTTACAATGCATGAGAATATTTTGCTATTCATTGATTTTAGTGGTGATCATAATCTCATATAAATTGTGGAGTAATTACAGTGGTACATAAGTTAAAATTTCCCCACAAACTTATGAAGGATTCATTTATATGCCAAATAAGCCAGCAGAATCCAAATCCTGAGAGCTCACTTCCCAAAACCGTCTGATTCAGAACTCAGGTGTAAGCAATTAATATTCAGTCTTTAAAAATCAAACGAGACACTTGATTACAAGGACCCAGAGGCTATTTCCTCCATTCACTAGCCCTATAATAGAACCCTACTAAAACTATCCCAGACTGATAAGATTTTGTTCCATTTTAGACACCTGTGAAAAAGACTCTTTGTTTTTTATTATTATTATTATTTTTACATCTTTATTAGAGTATAATTACTTTACAATGGCATGTTAATTTCTGCTTTATAACAAAGTGAATCAGTTATACATATACATATGTTCCCATATCTCTTCCCTCTTGCATCTCCCTCCCTCCCACCCTCCCTATCCCACCCCTCCAGACAGTCACAAAGCACGGACCTGATCTCCCTGTGCTATGCGGCTGCTTCCCACTAGCTATCTACCTTACGTTTGGTAGTGTATATATGTCCATGCCTCTCTTTCACTTTGTCACAGCTTCCCCTTACCCCAAGTCCATTCTCTAGTAGGTCTGTGTCTTTATTCCTGTCTTACCCCAGGTTCTTCATGACATTTTTTTTCTTAAATTCCATATATATGTGTTAGCATACGGTATTTGTCAAAGACTCTTTAATACCTCTCAACAGATCGTACTACTAGTTCCCAGTGTAAAGAAATATTTAGATCTAATCAATTTTTTGTGTGTGCAAAGCATCATAAAACATCTTTATACATAGCTGTGTGCTCTATATTTAAATGATTTAAGATATTTTCCCCCCTCAGGCAGAAGCAGCTGCCAGTTGTCTAGAGAGATGGGTCACCTTGAACCCCTGAGTGGCCCCTGAGTTAACCCTCTCTAGGAGAAATGATGTGACAGGACCTTTAGTCTAACATTGAATCAGCATTCCTCTTGCTATGAGGAATTTGGACGTGGAAAAAGAGAAATTTTCACGAATCTAGGTGCCTTCCAGGAAGGAAGGTCTCAGATAGATTCCCTAACCTCTTCCTACCAATGTTTGGACCTAGGGAAATCTATCACGGTGACATAGAGTAGCTCCAACTCAGCTCAAGTAACACGGAAAGAAAAAAATCTCTTGGAAAAATAGAGGTGAGAGAGGATAAGTTGAGGAGGTATATTGGCTAATAATGGCTTCAGGGCAAAGAAGAGCTACGAAATGTCTGGTGTCATGAGACAGGGTCCCAGAATTCATGCTGTCCAACACTCCAAAGGCAGCCATTTTTTTGTAAGAAACTAACAGTTACTCAATAAAGTGACTCAGGTCTATTAGGACAGCATCCCTCAAAAATGGCTGTTGTAGGAACACATCGGACAATATCTTCAGAGACAGCTTCTGACTTCTGTGGGAGGTTCTTTGGCCTGGGAGCAGTACCCTAATACCACAATGGTTCTTCTTTACCGCATGCAGAATCTCTGGTAGCCTGAATCACAACAGACATGAATACTCATCCTAGCCCTAATATGCTGGGGCAGCCTCACATACTACAGAAGTAGTTGGATATAAAAATATAAGACTTTGATTAGTCGTGGTAGGGCAATTTAACACAATACTGAATTACTGAGAAACATCTACTGATGAGGCCAGACATTCCTTTAAAACCTGTAATTGCTACTGGGACAGAAGGCTTTAAACCAGCTACTGGGATTCAGATGTGGCTGACTGAGTAGCCTTTACTGAAAGAGCTAAACAGAACAAGACCCCACCCTACCCCATGACACTAGTGAGGACACAGAAACACTGATTATGTAAAGTTAAGGGCACTGGGATGATCGAGCACTGCCCCCAGGACCTGACTGAGGGAGGACCTTCTACCCCAAACTATGAAGAACTTCCCAATTATAGGAATATGATGATTTAATGAGTGAATGAGTAAAACAAAGTTATTTTTGAAAATCTGTGAAACTGTCATCTAAGTAAGCTAATGCAAAGCCAAACTCTGGTTATGTAAAGATGCTTCACCAAGTGGTAGATTTTCTGCTTTGCCTCTTCCTGATCTTGTATAAAGCTGTGGTGAGGTCCTCATCTAAGTGGGCCTTGTCCAGGTGCCCCGCAGACCAGTGTGCACAGCTCTCAGAGCTCACACCCCACCCAGAGCTCTGTGCATTGTTGGCGCCTCTTCTAACAATAGACTCAGCTCAGGATCCTGTGTGGCTGACTTCTCCTTGCAGTGGACTTTTCCATTCAAGTTTCAAAATTAAACATGGCTCAAGGGTATAGTTTCTGTCAAAGTTCGTAAATGTTATTTTCTCTTTGCAACAGAACTATTTGAGAGAGGTTTTCCTTGGAGCTTCAGCATACAGCTGTTGCTGATGTAGAAAGCACGAAGTAATAGACTCTAACCACAAGCTACAAAGAAAGAAAGCAAAGTACTGAGTCCAAGATTTCTCCTTTCAATAAACCAATGGGCTGCTTTAAACACACTTGCATTATAGTTATGGTTGAAAGGGGTACATGTTCAGGGTTTGTTTGGGTTTTGTTTTTTTTTAAAGAGAGGATTCAATCACCTGCAGTGGAAGAGTACTTCACATAAAGATGTCTTCTACATAAGAATATAAAATAGTAATTGACCAATAATCCAAAGAGAGTAATGTCATATTCAAACACATATATATATGTGCTCAGTCAGCAATTGTCACATGCAGTGGTCTATAATACTCTCTGCCCCTCCCTGCTAAAGAGAAGCTAGTGGTCTACTGGTCTGTTGTTCCTTTTCCCCACTTTATTAAACAGAAAGGATTCTCTCTTGCTAGGTAACAGTCTAAATAAAAAAGAAATGAGGAGTGGGTATCATGAGAAGGGCCCCAGAGAGTATTTTAGGAGAGTTTAGTAGATTAGAAAAATTTGAGATGTGAGAAAATTAAGGGTGAGAAGAAATTAAGAATAATTTATGGAGAGTTATTAGAGCCTATGATTTGCATGCTTTTGAATATTCTTCGAGACTGGAGATTCCCCTTCTACTATTTTGGGAGATTTGGGCTCTACTTCCCTGATTTAAATTCTTAGAGGAATTTATATGGATTGCATAAACAATAATGGATTAGATGTGCTTTATGATGGCACTATATATACATACACTATTTGTTTCAATTAAATAAGATAAACACATGGCCAAATACGAGTCACTATGATTTAGTAAATATTAGAATTAATTAATTAATTTATTAAATTCATTCATTCAATTAAGGTTTGGGGCACCTAGTATATGCTAAGCTATATTAGAAATTGAGATTTCAAAACTGAATAATGTTACTGCTGACCTCAAGGAGCTCACAATTTAGTGGGGTAAGACTTATGCAAAACAGATAATTAATACACAACATGATAAATAAAAGAAATATGTAGGTGGTATATGGGAGCAGAGTGAAGAAACTGTAACAGAACTGTAGCAAAACCTTTTTCTTTTTGGAGTAGGTGACACCTGTACTAGTTCAGTGAGCAAAAGATGTCTTGGATATTGACAAGATAAAAAGGGAGAGAGAAAAAGATGACTCTAGGCCACAGAAGCTAGAGAATAGAATGGTGGTGGTGGTTGTAGTTGTGGTGGTGGTGAGGTTGGTGATGGTATTGGTGGGAGGTGTGCTTCTCTGCTCCAGTGCACACACATGCAAAGAGAACTGGAACCAGTTCTGTTATTATGAATTATAACTTATGTGGTCAGAAGTGACAAGAGATAAGAGCCGTGAATAGAAAAGTAGATGGGTCAGGGAAAGGCTGGATCAAAGATGGATTTGGTTACCATGATTGGAATGAAGACTTCTTCATAATGGGGGAGAAACCACTGAAGAATGCAATAGAATGGTATGGTCAAATTTACAGCCGGATTGAAGAAAAACACAAACTGAATTCAGAGAGAAGAGTCAGGGAGCTGCTGGATGATCTAGAAAAAAATTAAAAGGTCTGACTGGGGTAGGGAAGATAAAAATGGGTAGAAAATATGGATTCAAGAATACTTAATAAATATTAATAAATAAAATTGGTAGAATTTTGTTTTTGATTGAATGTGATGATGGGAAAGAAGAATGACTCCCAGATTTCTAAGCTGAATAGCTGGACAATGGCAATACTAGTGGAGCCAACTAAAAATATAGAATGGAAAAAGGGAAATGAGCCTAAGTGCTATGTTGGCAGAGATGTCTATTTGATAATCAAATATATGATCTGATGTTCACAGGAATGCTGTTGACTAGAGATGTATAGATTTGAGACTATCAGCAAGAGGTGTTTGCTGAAATCATGGCAGTGGATGAGGTCACCCATGGAGAGTATGCAGGTAGGAAGAGTATAGGGCCGAAGTGGACCCCTAACAGACACCAGAGTTTAAAGGTTGACCAGAGGAAGATAAGTCAAAGAAGGAGGATGAGGGGGAGGAGAAAGGAACATTTACAGAAATCATGGAGAATGAGAATATTACAATGTTATAGAAGTGATCAGAGTTTCAAAAATAGGAATTGGAAGTTTCTTGGAAATGAAACAAATAAAGCTTTTGGCTTTCAAGGCACCAGAAAGGCATGATAGAAAACATGCTTCTGAAATCCACAAAGGTTTCCAAACCTCAGAATTGCCACCACACCCAGAAAGATCCAGGTCGGCTTTTGGTGGGGTACATCAATATGAGCTAGCACCTAAAACACTGGAACAATATAGAAGAAATATCTTCAATGCTAACATGGATATGGGATATGAATAAAAAAATAAACAAAAAGGAACTGCAGAACAGATTGTGACACTGAAAAAAAAAAAAGGTAGTTATATGCTCTTAGATCTGCTCTCCCAACTATCTTTGAGGGCTTGATAAATGAAGAACACTCTTCTCCAATTAAGGGAGGCCACTTTCTTTTTTAGAGAAGATACTATATGCTAGGCTCTTTATATATACTCTTACAAACCTCAGGTCAGGAAACTAAGATTCAAAGAAATTTTTAAAAAATATCTTGAAGTCACACAGGGCGAGAGAGAGTCATGGGCATATACACACTAACAAACGTAGTAAGGTAGATAGCTAGTGGGAAGCAGCCGCATGGCACAGGGATATGGGCTCGGTGCTTTGTGACAGCCTGGAGGGGTGGGATAGGGAGGGTGGGAGGGAGGGAGATGCAAGAGGGAAGACATATGGGAACATATGTTTATGTATGACTGATTCACTTTGTTATGGAGCAGAAACTAACACACCATTATGAAGCAATTGTACCCCAATAAAGATGTTAAAAAAAAAATATCTTGAAGTCACATAGCTAATTAATGATAGAAATTTGACTAAAAGTTTAATTTAATTTAAAGAATTTAAAGAATAATTCAGAGCAAATAGTAATTGAGTTGAATCTAAAGTAAGGGATAATGAAACAGTATCTAAACAATATTTAAATCAAAATCTTTATAAAACAAGAAATAGAAAAATAAGCAAATAGGGTGACTGTATGTCTAAATTTGCCCAAAACAGTTCCAGTTTGTACTTGCTGTCCTTGCAGTTATTAATAGCTCTCAGCTCCTTCACTCTTATAAGTGTTGGGATGATAATTATGTGAGCATCCTATATGGCAATGTTGAAACATGCATATTAGGGATCTAAGTTATATGGCAATGGGAGGATGGAGAAAACAACTGAATTACAGCACTTTTCTACCACTGACGTCTCAACAATTGCAGCTGTATCCTTTCCTGCTCTAGGACATCATGTTAGCATTTACTTCCATTTTCTCCACTTTTAGGAATGTAAAACTCAGATAAAAAATATGGCTCTTGCCAAAAAAATACATAAAAGAGTATAGTTCTACATAAGAAAATTAGGATTGAGGAATATGGATTTTTGGGGGCATTCTCTTGAGTTCTTACTGCTGGACTGGATTTCTTGATGAAAAGATCTTTTTAATCAGTACCTATTCAAATTCCTAATTGATTCTCCCAAGGTGGAAGTTGCTCTCTCTTGCGACTTCATTTTATATCATATATTTAAGTGATACTTCTTTACTAAGTAAAATGTATGAATTTATTCTTTCCTTAATCTTCAAGATAATCCTGTTTCAACAGCATCATAGGATGTTAGTGGTGGAAGAGATCTGAGAGATTATCTAGTGCCACCCTTGTTCAATCTGCAAATGAGAATATGAAAACTCAGATCATTAAGTGATTTGTCCATGGTCATAGAGTTAATTAGTGGCAGACTTAGGGATAAAATGTATGATTTCTTATAAGAAAAGATGGAATGAAGGAATCTTAGGGTTAAAGACGTGCTAAACTGAATAATTCAACACTCACAAAAGATTTTCATTAATGACAAATTTGAGCCTACCACTCTGATTTCTGCTCCAATTTTCTGTCAGTCTACACATGTAGCTAGACTTGGCAATTATCACCCAAGCAGTCAACACATATTCTGAAATGCTTTTTGTTAAAATATTTTGGACAACATCAGGACCTCTACACATATGAAAGAGATGAGAACCAGATATGAAAAGTCTAAATTGTACATAGTTGTTCCTTTTATTCATCTTTGAGCCCTGAATTAACATTTTTTCCATATCAGTCATGTTCTGACCATATGATAATCATCAAGATGTTGGTGTTTGTTTTCTGTTTCTTTTATCCTAATTAAGCATACAATATGGTTTTGTTCTACTTTTTCTCTGTGTGTGTTTGCAGTCTTGTTGAAAATGCCAATGAAAGCTTTAAATAGCATTGTCTTTCTGTTTGTGCATTCTCTATTAATTCAGCAGCTAGATCAAAGAAAATGATATTATGTCCTATTGAAACACGCTTTGTTTTTTCTTATTAACCTTTGCAATTTGAGGATTGCCAAAAGATGTGTGATTCAACCAAGGCTTCAACCAAGAAGACTGAATTTTAGTACAAAGTTAAATCACAAAATCTGTTTAAGGAAACGTGCAAAATTCAATTTTAAATTTCCCTGACCCTACATATATAGAATAAGTTCTCCAAAAGTATTTAAAATTTCTGATGAATAGAACATCTTAAAATTTTAACCTCCTGATTGGAAAATAAACATTTATATAGAATAATTTTTTATATAACACTAAATATGTTTGTTTCCCTCTTTCTTTCTTTCTTTCTTTCTTTCTCTCTTTATTTGGCTAATGACACCATTTAGTACGTTCTACTTTTTTCTAAAACTTTATATTCTCTGTAGTACCAAGAACAGTTCATTATCCACAATGAGGTTCAATGTTCACTTAACAGTCTTACCAACAATCTGCCAAGTTAATAAAAGTATAATAGCAATACATACAATCATCAAAATAATTGACTAAAAATAGTTATTTTTCAGTGTTACAATGTTTCTCTATTTTGTGACCTTACTATGCAGTAAACAATGACTTGGTTTCCAATCACCAAAAATTTAATTGCCTCTAAAAGTAGACAAAGAGAAACTTGTAATACACATCAGTTGATTTTTAAAAATTGTTTACACAGGTTTTATGAAGTATGTCTGTGCTCTTGAATAGAAATTAAACTATCTAATACTACAGATGAAGCAAATGCCCTTTAAAAGTCTGATGAGTTGAAAGTACTCCACAATAGGGGGATAAAAGGTTAATAAAATCTGTCTCTGGAAACTAATCTGATTAATTCTTCTTCTTTTTTTAAGTTATCTTGCATTGGGTCCCCAAGGAGGGCCCAAGAAGGGGATTCATGTGCAGGTGATCATTCGAAGAAGTGTTCTTGGGGGCATCCTGTAAGGGAGGGAAGGAGGACGGACAGGGAAACATGAATGACACTACAATTAATGACCTTAACGAGAACTGTTTTGGTGCAGAAGTCAGACTGATTTGTGTGAAAGAGGAAGTGTGAGGTAAGAAATATGACTTAATGACAACTTATGCGACTTAGGACTACTTATGAGACTGGGTAACACCACTGAGAAGTATTTTGCAGGGGGTGGTGAAGAACTGAGAAGCTTTGGCAATTTGGATTTGAAGGGGACTGAGGGAGGCGTGTAGAATGACTCCTAGGGATTTGGTTCAATCACCTGGGTGGAAAGTAACGCCATGGTTTGAAAGGTGTGATGTGGCGGGGAGAAGGAGTCGGTTTTGGGTGACAGGGGATATGAGTCCAGTTCAAAATTCAACATGTTAATTTTGAGATACCAATCTAAATGCTAGTTATTGTTAGATTTATGGATCTGGAACTCAGGACGGCCATATGTAACAATGCATAGATTTGAAAGTCATTTGTAGTAATTAAAATTAAGGGTTGGTCAAAGATACCAAAAATTCCCATGGAAAAAAGAAAATAGGGCTATAGGAGAGGACTCCTGGGATCCCCAATTCTAAGGGAGGAGAAAACAACTCAGCACTGCTGACTGGAGAACAGGAATTCTGTCACCACAGTAATCAGTGGGGAATGTATCAGAAAGGAGGACATTTTCAGCCTATTCAAATGGCAAAGATGCACAAGATACCAATATTCTTTGGACTTGGGCCTTAGGAGGGCACTGGTGATCTTAGAGAAAGCAATTTCAAGGCTTGAGAAATGAACTAGAGTAATTGTGAGTAAACAAAGTCTAATTCTTTACAGAAACCTGGCTATAAAGGTGGAAGGTACTTCCATTGCTAATAGTGTAGTAAAAAAAAAAAAATAACAACTTTGATTCTTCTTTAAAATGAAGGCAGCTAGAGCATGTTTATCTGTATAATCACCAGTGGAAACCGAAAGATAGGACACACACAGGAAAAGAAGAGACCCACACGCAGAAAAGAAAGACCATATGTAAAAAACAACTGTATACTGGGTTTTTCTGGACTTTGTGTAACTGATTCTATTACAGCTTTATCACTTTCATCCTCGACATCTTCAGAATCTTAGTACCATACATACAAAGTTGATTTTCATATATTATCTCATTTAGTCCATATAACAACCCTCCTCTTCTAGGCATACAACTGAAGTACAAAGAAATGACACAACCTATCAGTAAGTGGCACAGACAGCATTTAAACCCAAATCTATCTGAATGTAAAATCCATGTTTTTTGCATTTTCCACTCAACTATAGCTTATAATATAGTTCATGGTAATTTAACCTGTTGAAATAAGTACATTTAAAAGTCTTCTTAACCAACCAAAGCAACAGAGAACAACAGGGAAAAAAGTCAATGCTGTCTCTAGCTGGAGGAACCCTCACAATGCTATTAATTAGTATTACGGATATAAATTTCAAAGTCCACTCAATAGGAAGGCCAGTGTGTGCACTGTATTGTGATGCTGCCACCTTGTGGTTGAAAAAAAGACAAACATTAAGTATGAGTTCATCACTTTAATCAAATTACTCTCACCCATGGGTTCTCCACTTTGGTTGCATGTTGAAATCATCTGGAAGTTTTAAAAATGCTGATGCCTGAATCCCAGCCCCAGAGATTTTTATTTACTTGGCCTGGAGTGAGATCTGGGCATCAGGATATTTTAAAACTCCCCAGGTAATTCTAATGTGCAGCCAAGATTACGACCCCTGTTCTAACTCCTATACAGTAATCAAAGCAAGTTTTGTCATTTGCCTAAATATGCTTCATGTGTATAGATAAAAGAGAAAATATTCAAGAGAAAGTAAATGATTTCCTCTCAGTCTTCAATGATATCTACTTCTTGGGAGAAAAAAAATGTTTTGTAAACAGAAATCATCATGTGCTATGGCTTTGAAGAACAGGAACAGAGAGATTTGTGGATTATAATCAAAGTGGACACCAGATTTGTATCTCTTAATCAGATTCAGCCTTTGTCAAAAGAGAGAGAGGAGAACTCTGAGTTTCTTGAATAAGTCACAGAACTCCTCACAGGAACAATGGAAAGAGCATGGAACTCAGAGCACCCTTGACTCTGATACTAGGAAGACAAGTGACCTTGGGCAAGTCACTTAATTTGCAATGAGTCTTAATTATCTGGAAAAAGTTTCACATGCTGCTTTATTCCAGAGGAAACTAATTTCAAATGTATAACAGGTAATTCAACACACCTCTCTTGAGAACTTGCAATGTGCAAAACATTGTACTATACTTTGTTACATTTGGAAAGCACTAATGTTGTTTGGAGACACCACAGCACTAAGTGACCAGAGGAAATTTTTAAAGCTAGTGATGCAAATTGTAACTATAATGTAAACTGAATGTAATTTAAAAACTTAATTTAATAATGTTCCAATAGCTTAGCAAGGAAGTTAAATTCAGTTTTCTCTATTTTTCTCTTCTATTCTACAGCTTTCTCAGATATTAGGTCACAAATTTATTAGCTTTATACCATTAAAAGTTTAATCATTACTTGAAAATGGAAATTCTCTTTACTGTTCTTTGGAAGTTAAATTTTTCTATGGTTCTTTAATTGAAAAGGCTGAGTAATTGCACCATCAGTCACCCAGTGTCCAGGTCATAAATCTTTTTTTATTCATTCATTTAACATATATTTATTAACCAACTACTATATGCTATGTAATCCTTGAATCCTACCACCCTACACCTTAAATCTAATCATTTATAAGTCATGTTGATTGCTAGCTTCTAAAAGTCTCTTAAATCTTTTGCCCATGTCTATTCTCAGGCCACCATCAATTCTAACCTATGTTACTACAGATTTATCCCCCTGCCTTCCATCTTCCTTTTCTCTACTCCAGTCTCACTTTGCATATAGAGTGATCTTTCAGAAGTTCAAATCAGATAATGCTGTTGTTCTGCTTGCTAGGTTTTTTTTATTTTTAATTGAAGTATAGTTGATTTACAATATGATATTAGTTTCAGGTGTACAACATAGTGATTCATAATTTTTATAGATTATACTTCATTTAGAGTTACTATAAAATATTGGCTATATTCCCTGTGCTGTACAATATATCCTTATATTATTTACTGTATATATAGTAGTTTTGAATGGCTTCCCTTCACCCTTAGGATAGATAGAGTGCATGCTCCATCATGTTTTCCTTCCTTACCTGGTCCCTGTTTGCCAGCCCCAATTTCTCCTTACCCTTCTCCATTGAGTAACCCCCAAAGATCTGCAGCTCTCCCAACCTTCTCTTGACTCTGAGTTTTTTAGCTCTCTCTCTCTTTTTTTTAATTTATTTATTTTTGGTTGTGTTGGGTCTTTGTTGTTGCACGTGGGCTTTCTCTAGTTGCGGTGAGCAGGGGCTACTCTTCGTTGCGGGCTTCTCATTGCAGTGGCTTCTCTTGTTGCAGAGCACGGGCTCTAGGCACCCGGGCTTCAGGAGTTGTGGCTCGCAGGCTCTAGAGCGCAGGCTCAGTAGTTGTGGTGCATGGGCTTAGTTGTTCTGTGGCATGTGGGATCTCCCGGACCAGGGCTCGAACCTGTGTCCCCTGCATTGGCAGGTGGATTCTTAACCACTGCGCCACCAGGGAAGCCCAACTCTGAGTTTTTTGCACAACACTTTCTTCTGCTTTTTTTTCCTTCATTTGGATAATTCCTGCTGTATCTTTCATGTTTCTTTTTAGATATTAATCCCTTCAAGGAGCCTGCTCTAATTCACATTACTGAGTTGAGTTTTTTCTATGTGCTTCAATAAGCTTAAAATTTGGACTACTTATCACTGAACATTTACTGGTTTTACTTCTCACAAGATTGTGGGGACAAAGTCTTGAGGACAAAGATTGTATCTTCATTCACCAGAGCCTAACACTCTACATAGCATACAATAAATATTCAACAAGCCTTCTTTGCGAAGATAACATCTGAGCAAAGACTTAAATGAAATAATGGAGGGAGCCATGTGGATTTATATCTTTATGATTTAAAAAAAAAATCTGCTGTAAGTCTCTTCAGATTTCCCTGGAAATAAAACAAACAGACAAGGGATGCCACTATTTCTTATCAATATGTGTATAACTGGTAGTACACATCTGGACTACATTTAAATGTTCCGTTACATACCCAGTCCTTATATTTCACCAAATCATCTAAGTCAGATTCTGTGCCAAATACCAAAATTCTGTCTACATCTCATTCTCCACTATCAAACAACAACAAAATTTCACCATTTTTAGGAAACATAATCATCATGAATCAGGTAACCATTTTGGGTTGGAGGGAGATGGAAGGATCTTGATTCTTCTTTTGCTTCCAACTTCAAATATTGTGCAATAAATTTGGTAAAGATAGCGTTAGCGAACAAGTTGTTTTATTTGAATTACTTAAAGAATCAGTAATTAATGCTCTCTAAGACTGTTGTGAATTACTAGCCACCTCTTTTATATTATCTGTTACTGGCACTGAAACCAAATTCTCAACCAAACTGTCAACCACTTATTTTATCTTTTGCGGCAAAGGTGACTTGCGACCAATTTAGCTTACGACAAAGATACCAAACAGATGCACTCAGTAGGTAAAGCAGAATTTCTGCTCTCAAGGAATATTAGAGCAGTGGAGTCAGGGAGATAGACCTAAAAATGGATTATTTCAGCATAATATGTGATATGATGATGGCATGTGGAAGGTTCTAAAGAAAAAAATGTTAACCTAAAACTCTGAGAAGCAACAGATTTTATTGCAAGACTTTCCATGGCAAAAGGCCATATTAGCCTCAATCATACATTATAGGACAAGAATAAGCTAAAAAAGAGCTAGAAAAACGTTCTGGGCGAAAAGTCAGCACAGCGAACACAAATATTGCTGAGTCAGCCTGTTAAGACCATGTGCCATTTGCACCTCTGCCCTACAGTCACAAAGCTGAAGCAAAAGGAGCAAGGGAATAAAAAGACCTTCAGCACTCCTATATCAGTCACATGACTCAATAACAATTCACACTAGACATTAACCAGAGGAGATCATACTCCTCTAGTTAATGTAAATGAGTAGAGTAGCCCCAGGATAAGAATCCACAATGAATAAAGAAACATAGTTACAGAATTAGAAACTCTACCAAGGAAAACTGATTTGCCTATTCTTTACTGCCATTATAGGAATACTATTGCATTTTAACATAAAATTTAGTATTTTTTCTATTCCAAAATATTTTATTTAAAAATATACACTTTTGTTTTTGAATTTTATTTTATTTTTGTATACAGCAGGTTCTTATTAGTCATCCATCGTTTTTTTTGTTTGTTTGTTTGTTTTGCCGTACGCGGGCCTCTCACTGCCGTGGCCCCTCCCGCCCCGGAGCACAGGCTCTGGACACGCAGGCCCAGTGGCCACGGCCCACGGGCCCAGCCGCTCCGCGGCACGCGGGACCCTCCCAGACCGGGGCACGAACCCGTGTCCACCGCATCGGCAGGCAGACTCCCAACCACTGCACCACCAGGGAAGCCCTAGTCATCCATTTTATACATATTAGCATATACATGTCAATCCCAATCTCCCAATTCATCACACTCACACACACACACCCCCACCACTTTCCCCCCTTGGTGTCCATACGTTTGTTCTCTCTGTCTCTATTTCTGCCCTACAAACCAGTTCATGTATCATTTTTCTAGGCTCCACATATATGCGTTAATATACGATATTTGTTTTTCTCTTTCTGACTTACTTCACTCTGTATGACAGTCTGTAGATCCATCCATGTCTCTACAAATGACCCAATTCCCTTCCTGTTTTTTTTTTTTTTGCAGTACACGGGCCTCTCACTGCTGTGGCCTCTCCCATTGTGGAGCACAGGCTCCGGATGCGCAGACTCAGCAGCCATGGCTCACGGGCCTAGCTGCTCCGCGGCATGTGGGATCTTCCCAGACCAGAGCACGAACCCGTGTCCCCTGCATCAGCCAGCGGACTCTCAACCACTGCGCCACCAGGGAAGCCCAATTTCCTTCCTTTTTATGGCTGAGTAATATTCCATTGTATATATGTACCACATCTTTATCCATTCGTCTGTCGATGGGCATTTAGGTTGCTTCCATGTCCTGGCTATTGTAAATAGTGCTGCGATGAACATTGGGGTGCATGTGTCTTTTTGAATTATGGTTTTCTCTGGGTATATGCCCAGTAGTAGGACTGCTGGGTCATATGGTAATTCTATTTTTAGTTTTTTAGGGAACCTCCATACTGTTCTCCATAATGGCTGTATCATTTTACATTCCCACCACAAGTGAAAGAGGGAATGGTTCTTTGGGGTCTTTTGTGTCTCCATACAAATTTTAAGATTTTTTTGTTCTAGTTCTGTAAAAAATTTGACAGGGATTGCATTGAATTTGTAGATTGCTTTGGGTAGTATAGTCATTTTCACAATGTTTATTCTTCCAATCCAAGAACATGGTATATCTCTCCATCTGTTTGTATCATCTTTAATTTCTTTCATCAGTGTCTTACAGTTTTCTGCATACAGTTCTTTCATCTCCCTAGGTAGGTTTATTCCTAGGTATTTTTGTTGCAATGGTAAATGGGAGTGTTTCCTTAATTTCTCTTTCAGATTTTTCATCATTAGTGTAAAAATATACACTTTTTAAATTACGAGTTTCTACTTCTTTTCTCTCCTAGCACTGATCTCTCTGAAAATCTTAGAACATGACATAAAGATTTTGGATCAATGCAATTTTTCAATTAGGTATAAAGTGCTCTGCTAATCTAGTAATTACTGCCCCTTCTACCTACCTAGATTCCATACGCTTAGCACATTATATAAGTAAATGTTCATGTACCACTTTTTTTTTTTTGCCGTACGTGGGCCTCTCACTGTTGTGGCCTCTCCCGTTGCAGAGCACAGGCTCTGGATGCGCGGGCTCAGCAGCCATGGCTCATGGGCCCAGCCGCTCCGCGGCATGTGGGATCTTCCCGGACCAAAGCACAAACCCGTGTCCCCTGCATCGGCAGGCGGACTCTCAGCCACTGCGTCACCAGGGAAGCCCCATGTACCACTTTTATACACAAGATGTTAACAGAAAAAAAAAGTAGCAAATATTATTGTAAATCCATTTCTATTCTAAATTTCATGATTACATAAATTATTAAAAGACCCCCTTTGTAAAGAATAATAGAACTTTTTAAAGGATACTGAGACATAGTTCAATGAGCACTGGCTTAGAACCAAGGATTTTGGCTGTGGACGGTGTAAAAGTCATTTTAAAAATTTGAACAATAGGAATAACAGTACCCCGAAGTAGTGGTAGGGGTTCTTTTGGCTGGGGTAATACAGAATAGGAACATGGATGGGAAGGTTAAATAAAATAGTCAATACAAAGGTGATTAAAACATTTCCTTAATTCAATTAATTCTTTTGAAAATCTGCAGTGTGCTAGGAACAAGTAGTTACACAGATGATGCAGATGAATGAGACAAAACCCTTGTCCTCAAGTTGTTCTTAGAGTAATAATTTCTAAGGTATCTGTGGTGGGGACAGAGTGCTGAGGGGGTGGGGCAGTGATTGGGTAAGGAACAGAATCACCTGAGGATGAAAGGTTATTTCTAATTAATAATTTGCTCACAAGATTCTAACATATCCCACACATCCCATTAAGAATCATCTCTTATGAAACAGACTTGCAAACTTCAAAAACAAAATTATGGTTACCAAAGGGGAAAAGTGGGGGGAGGGATAAATTAGGAGTTTGGGATTAACATATACTCACTACTATATGTAAAATAGATAATCAACAAGGATCTAATGCACAGCACAGGGAACTCTACTCAATATTCTGTAATAACCTATATGGGAAAAGAATCTGAAAAAGAATGGATATATGTATATATATAACTGAATCACTTTGTTGTACACCTGAAACTAACACAACATTGTAAATCAACTATAATATAAAATGAAAATTAAATGAAAAAAAAGAAAGAGAATCTCATGTCATATAGATTACAACAATTAGGTTGAAACTATTTCAATTATACTCACAAACTAAAAAGTCTCTCTTTAGTAACATGATGTTTTTTTAAAGTTTATTTGAGCATTTTCACATATAATATCCTATCTCTTAAAACCCTGTTAGGGCATTTCATAGATGCAAATTACTTGTGACAATTATACCACCAAAAACATCTTGGAATCTGTCATTCTTTTTTTCATCTTCACTGTCATTGAAATTCATTTTTTATCATCTTTTTTTTTTTTTTTGTGGTACGCGGGCCTCTCGCTGTTGTGGCCTCTCCCGTTGCGGAGCACAGGCTCTGGACGCGCAGGCTCAGCGGTCATGGCTCACCGGCCCAGCCACTCCGTGGCATGTGAGATCCTTCTGGACCAGGGCACGAACCCATGTCCCCTGCATCGGCAGGTGGACTCTCAACCACTGCGCCACCAGGGAAGCCTTATTTTATCATCTTTTATCTCAACTACTTCACCAGCTTCTTAACTGGTCTTTCTTCTAATAGTCATCACCCCAACCAGTCAGAAAGAATGGTCTACCTAAAACAGACATCTCGGATTAATATTCCTACGGTCACTCCTTCTGTGCTTCCTGACCTGGTATCTTCCTTGGTCATGATGAATTACCTCACACAGTTCCTCATATTAACTGCAAGAAGATGTCTCTTCTCTCCTGGCCTTTGAACACATTGCCTCCTTTGCTCAGAAGATCCTACTCTGCAACCCCCATTTCATTTGGCTAACTCTTGCCCATCCTTTTCATCCCATTTAAGACTTTTCTTCCTCCTGAAAGTCTCATTTGTCTACTAAAAGTTGGGTAATGCATTATTCTTTTGGCGTCTCTAGTACCTTGTGCCTCCTTTTCATAGAATTTACCAGAGTGGTTAAAACTTCTCATTTACTTGTCTATCAAACTTACTACATTATAAGCAACTAAATAATAGGAACTAGGTCTTTTTATTATTATAATTAATGAATTCTCAATGGCCATATATAATTGAAGCTCAATAAAAATTTAGGGAATGAAAGAAGTGAACCCATCCAAGGTAGGATGAGGCCTTGAGTCCCTGTCTAATTGTGGATCCTGAGTGGTTTCCATTGTGCTCTACTGTACCCCTATATGACGATTTTGGTCTCCACACTCTGTAGCTCTTTGTCTTCGCCCATTGCCTAGAACCCCTTGGTCTGATGAAGCTAGGGTGTTTGCCACAATATTATAAATTAACTCATTGCAAGTCAAATTTTTGCTTTGTTGCTAAGCCTTTTATTCATGGGGGAGCTACTCATTACTTAAGAACTTCTCTGTGAGTGTATGTGCAAGAATTCTGGCTAGGAATAAACTTTTCTTTGTGATTAAATAGGATTCACAAGGCGATGGAACAGGGAACATGAGCAAGCCTACTTCAGAAAAAGAAGTGGTGACAGATTGCTGTACCATGATGACAGCATTCTGGTGTATATGTCATGAAACGAAGTCACCAAAAATGTTTTCTGCTGGACTTAGTCCAAAATAACAAACATCTTAGATAAGACATTTTCATTAAAAGTGCCTGAAGCATAGCTATTTTATCCCTCTCTTCTTTCAGAGGAACATGAAAAGAATTCAGTTTTCAAAAAGCACATAAAGATGGAAATCAGATCCTCCCTGGAATTAGAAACTGTGGGGAATTTCTTTGGGTTATCAATTAAAAGCATTTTTCATAAGCAAAAAATTCCATTCTTTCACAAGATATTGTGGGCCAATATTCCACAAATGACCCTGTGAGTCCCAAATTAAACCTGTAGCAAGCTATAGAAGTGGTTTTTATCATTCTTACGACTGTCTTGCCATTCAAAAGAGACATAATAATTTTATTACAGCATATACTCTGTGAAAGACCATAAACTTTTAATAGACTTATAAAAAGGGAGTGTAACCTTTTCAATATTCTGTCTCATCGTTGCATGAATCCATTCTGCCCTCTCCTCACATGTAATGGATGCCCCAGGGCCTAAGCAATGGTTCCACACTTGGGAAGAAAATGTTCACATCAAGCCTTTTCCCTGAATCTGAAGGTTACCACGATTTAGCACTCAAGAACACTTCCTGGCTTCTCTTTTTTCTGATTCTGCAGCTCCTCAAACGTCCAGTCCATAAATTTTTGATCTAAGGACAGTTCTGATGACATGCTGATTTCATCTCTATAGTTTTAATTTAAAAGTCAAAATAAACATCTTTCAGGTTTAATAACCGTTTGTTTTCACATGACCACACATTCATTTTCAGCATCATTAAGGATTGTAATTTCTTATTATTTCCCTTCTATCCTAGAATGTGAAATTTCTCAATTTACCTCCTAACCTTGATAGCATAACCAACTCTAAGCATGACTTCTGAAACAAGATGGTTGATTAACTTGACCCTATGATCACCCCCTGCATAGCGAAGAAATTAGGCCTTTTTATGTGTTTTTGCTGTTCATTTGTTTGTTTCACTTTTATGTTGCAATAAACAACAGATAAAGAAACAAAAGTCTTTGGAGACAAATACCTCAGAGAAAAATGGGTAGTGCAAAGGAAGTAAGTCCTTAACTAGGAGAAACAAAATGGAAGCAAGATATGAGGAAAGTGGGACCTGTCATTCTCATGAAGTCTGATCTTCATGCAAAACAATGCCATCATAAAGCTATAGAGCCGCCTGTCAACTGAAGCCTTGAAAGTTTCATAGCACAAGAAAAGAGCTAGCTACTTGAAAAGTAGACACTGGTATTAATTTCTGTTTCTTGAAGAAATGTCATTTTAACTTGCCTAGAATCACAGAAATCTTTTTCATATTTTCAATAAATTTTAAAAATCGTAATGAAAATTGGAAGCATAATGCTTGATATTTACCTGTCCCTTCTCCTTACATCCCCTACCTAAAAAAAGAAGAACTTTTATAAATGAAAGGGTCTTTCTATACAAATAAAAAATTACCTCTAGGAAATAACCTGAGATTTTCTAAGAAGTGCATTAAGTCTTTTGGCTATGTCTATGACTGATAGCCAACTCTAACAGTCAATTACACATATTTTGGTAGCTCCCTCATCCAAAACTTTCTGTAACAGGCTAGCATTTTTTAAATATTAAGAATTAAATTTGGAGGTAAAAGCTCTAAAAATCTCATAAAGCCCATGAACTATATCCCTAGGAATATATACACACATAATTATAGGCATATAATTTCAGTATGTTTTTTACCAGCCCTCAGAGTCTCATCCAAGGAACCTCTAGGGTAAATGAATGACAGAATAAGAAAGCTTAGTGCTAGATCATGAGCTCAGCAGGGTAGGGAAGTGTTTCCCTCATTTGTGCATCTTTAACTCTGGAACAGTGCTCAACATAGCACACAAAAAAAATAAGAATTTGTTATGTTGAACTGTGCATGATGGGCATGTGTGTATTGGGGGATTTTTTAAAAGGAGAATGTACTTTTTAAAAGTTCATCACACAGTTAAACCTCATTGAATCTGGTAAAGATGGGACAGAAAAACATTTTAAGTAGAAAACCAGAGCAGATTTAGAAACTTGAACAGGGCTACCCACCAAATAAGCATTACTGCTGGGAATAGAACAGAGGTGGCCTTTAAATTACAGTATTTATATATAATAACATATGGGCCTTTCAGAAAATATCACCACCTCTGCAGAGCAGTATCAGTTTCTTTATCAATAAAGGTTCTATATTGAAAACACTCATAATGATACAAGGGTGGGCAGGAATGCCTTAGAGCTACACTTGAACTTATATACACAGTACTTTAGAGGAGATTTTTTAGGACAGAAAAAAAATTGTGGAGAGGGAACAGTCTAGTTTGATTATTTTAGCAACATTGCAGGTAGACAAACAAGGCAGGAATGCAAATTACCAAGTAAGTTATGTTTCCTAGAGATTAACCATTTTTATGACTTCTACTTATCTCAAGGCAAAGCTGTCCAACAGAGATTCTCTCTTCTGACCGACCTTTCTTTCCTCCTCTTTAGTCTTCCTCTTACTATAAAATTTGGTAAGTTTTCATTGACAGAAAACCTTACAAGTTCCGATATTGACTTCTTTGCTTATCTCTTAGGAGTGGCTCTGACAGGGGAAAGCATTACTTGTTTTCTTTTTTTTTCCTCTCACAGTTCGTGGATTATACTACTTTGTGGCACCTTAGACAGATGCCACAATGAGTAATCTCTTTCTTTCCAGGATGAAAATATTAAGAAAATAAAACACGCTCTCACAAATACCTGCTCCCTTGAGTTAAGCGGGTGGATCTCATAATAACTAGAAGTCATCTAGGAAAAAAGAAAAAAAAATCATAGATTTGGGAGAACCTGACAGGACATTATAACTCTTGCTTTCAGAGATCACCAGCTGTGGAATGTTCTAAAAAACCAATTTCTGTTCCCTTCCCACATTTTTAAAAGAATTCTCCTTCAGTGCTCTATTCAAGAGATTAACAGTATTCACTTCCTAAAGGGCTCAAGGTAATATATGAAAAGAAAAACCTGATCATAGGCTCTACCAGTCAGCAAAACAGGTATCTCCTGAGAATGAACTATTCAACTACTCCAGTTTTGACACTTGAGAACCATAGGTGTTCTGTGAAATCTGAATATCCCAATGATTTGAAATCAAGGAGGTTTTTCTTCAGTAGAACAATTTGCTAAAATTAAAGACAAATGAATTAATATTTGAGCAAAGTTTTGTTCTTCTTGTAAGTCATGTAGGGAGAGGAGCCACTAAAAGCAGGTGGCTAAATCTATCTACAACAAACATTTTGACAAGCTCCCAACAACATGGCATCAAAACAATCCCAATGTGATTCAGAAGATATTTTCACTTTAACAGTTGAGGTACTGGGCATATGAACTGTAATGTAAGTTATATTTTTCCTTAGAAGGCAGTTTGTAAACTGTTCACATTTTGCTGCTGAAAAGGATACATCAGTACAAACAGATGGAAATTTAGAATTCCACAAATGGCAGATATTAGGAATTAGAGACATCGATTTAACTTTAAGCAAGCAAATGAGAATCAAAAAATACAAATTTCTCTTTCTATAATTAAACACATAATTGGAGTGCATCAAATTGTAGTTCATGTTTCTTTCTACTTATTCATATCCATTGTAGTTCATGTTTCTTTCTACTTATTTCTAAATTTATATACATTCTGAGTATAATAAACCTACTTAGAGTTCAACTCTGCACTAAAAGGGTCTTCTGTGACAGATAGATGGCACTAAACTATTTCTCAAATTAAGCCTGCCAGGGTGTCGCACTAGCTTTTTCTCAGCATGATGTATGCTGCAATAATAAGAAATCATAAGACTCAAAGAGGTAGTCCGTGTGTCAGAACAGATGGAGAGAACAGCTGAGAGAGGGATTCAGCCAATTTATTAACTCTCTGTGAGTAGAATAAATCATATTTGAAAGAATTCAGAGGAACACTTAGTCTGAAAAAGGAATTTAAATGATGGCAATTTTAGAATGGAGAGAGAAGAATAATGTTTCACCTTAAAACATCACTCAGTAACCTCTTAGTCTTTCCAACTCCTAACAGCAAAAGGTCACCAGTGACCAGGACCCCAATTATAGACCAGGCTAGTGATGAACACTTGGAAAACATTTAGACTGATTGTCAAATTTAAAACACTTAATGAATACTATAACATACTGTGGAAATGAAATCCATGATATTAAATATTTGAGGTACCGCTGTTAATTATTCTTTTCCTTGCTCTGAAATGGGATAGTTTGTCCTATTTGTGAAAATATTTAAGAGAACTTACTTATAATTTTTGATACTCTTAAAATGCTAGACATAATCTGAGAAATGTTTTTTGAGAACAATTTCCTTTATACAAGCTCCATATAGGACTTTCGGGAAAACTCAATTTATGTGCTTTATCACATATAGTGATATATCTAGCTGTAAATATGAAAAGAAAAAACTCTTTATAAGTTTTCCAAATTTTAATCCAAGGGAAAAAAGCATGATTGAAATGATCTAAAGAAAAGTAAATGGAGTTTTTTTTTTCTTACTAAAAGTGAGTGTACTTAACATCAAGAAGCATCCTATTACTAGTACCAAACTAGTAATACGATCCCTAGTAAAATCCCAGGTCATACTCAGAGACATAGTACCATGCAGTCTTTTTGGCTTTAATGAAAAGCAATGGAGGCTTTTTACCCATTAAATTTAAGAGAAACTAGTTTTCTTATTATTTAGGTGAGATAGACTTTTTCTTCCCCAATAAAACTTTTAGATTACGCTAAAAAAAAATTCTTAAATAATGTAAATGTTGCAGGTTATGTTTTTAATAATATTTAAAAGGTCTTTTTTTTACAGTTTGAGAATTTCTATTAAGTTTTATATAATAAACTTCATTTCCAAACTGGCTTGCTTCTCAGGCTCACTAAAGGCAAATAAAAATAACATCTATTAGCCCTTTAAGCATGTGTCTAAATCCCCTGGGGGAAATCAGGAAACAAAAACAGAAGTTTCTGAATTTCAGATTGATTACTTATTCAGAAGCTATCTTGAGGACATGGCCTAACCTTTTGATATTACTCACCAAAGGGAAATGTCAATTACAAAGACTTTAATTCCCTTTCCTCTCAATGGGAGAGATATAGCCTATACAGAGAGTTGTTTTCTTTTATAACTCATTTAAATTATTTCTTCTAGATACTTCATGTTTAATGGTGTTAGACTCACTGACTTAATAAAGAGATTATAAAATATTTGAAGCAAGTACATATACCTTTTATTCAGTGGTTTATCACAAAAACATAAAACTACTGAGGGACTGATTGAGCATTAGACGCATCAAGTTCATATTCATGAAGGCTCGTATTTTTTCTCATTCTTAAATTTATATTCATTCTGAGTATAGCAGAATGTACTTAATACATTTATAATTTAATATATTTATAAGCCTATTCTTTACCACATTGTTTTAGGAACTTATGGATTTAAGAGAATTCAGTAGAAGATAATTGGTTAAACCATAGTTAGTGAAGATAAAGATAATACAAACAATAACTAACTCATGAAGTAGGTAACAGAGCAAGTTAACAAATGATAATCATAATCAAATAATATTAGCTTTCACTATAAAAAATATATTCAGGAGAATTAGAAGTAGGAAATGAGAATAATTTCCCACCATCACCCTCAATCACTTGAATTTTGTTTGAAGGCCCCAGATAGTCAACACTTATAGATGAATCTTTAGACTACATATGAAGTCTTAGTATGCCAACTTCAGGATTCTTTGATTATTCAATAATAATCTATGTATTTCAGTTACTAAAACGTGGTCAGGACAATGATTTATATTCAAAGCTGACAAGTTTTTTAAAATATCATAGCTAGAGATAGATTATCATAGTTTGTTAAATATAATTCAAAGCTATTGATGCAATCTGGTTAAGGATTAGGAAACAGTCATTGCAATTTATAACTGATTAACATTGAGGGACAATTTTTACAGATTCCTCTTACGTTCAGAATGCTATATACTAAACAGGTTAAATTGTCAAGTAAGATAGATAACCCACATTTGGAGGAATTTATGTCCAGAGATAATAAGTGATAAAATTCCTAATCAATAAAAATTTCCATTGGCTATTAACTGAATAAATATATTCAAGAGAATTAGAAGATCAGTAAAAGCAGGAACCTTGTTTTTTGTTTTAAATTCACTGCTGAATCACCAGCACCTAGGTCAGTGTGGGACACACAGTTTGGGTTTAATAAAATATTTACAGAGTGAAAAATACCAAACTGCTAATAAATAATCGAAACATATGTGACTAGCTCTGTAGGAGCTGGATAAAGAAAAAGGGCTAAGGAGAGAAGGAAAGACAAAGAAGGAAGAAATAACAAAGAGGTGAGTAAGAAGAAAGAATGACAGAGGTCTTTTTTCGTGTGTTTTACCTACTTGGCAGCAGAAGAGTGGAATGAAATCCACCTAAAGGAAAACATATCGCTGAATCCCTCATTCCCCCATGCACATGTTGTCCAGCATTGGCTCCACAGGCCGTCATCAACAGCATAACAAGCAACTGAAAAAGTGACACCAACATACAAAAGGAGAACTACACACATTGATTGCAAACCCAATGAGAAATGCTCTCATGACCAGACTATCGGGTTGGCATAGTACTTGTGATTTCTACAAGATACTTGAGGAAATGAAATATTAGGAGTTTCTAAGGGGATAATGTTTACTTCACTATTACCCAGTGTGGCCCCTGAGCACCTACCTCTTCCAACCTCCAGTCTTCTCCTCTCCAGATTAAGTGAGCCTAACCATCGGTTACTTTAATTTTACTTAGGGGTTTTAGAGCTGCAAATGAGGAAAGAATGAATAGATGAGTGCCTGCCTTGGGCCTCTTTCCCCACAGATACAGTCCTCAACTTTCCTTTATTTGCTCTGTATCTCAGAGGCTGGCGCCTGCAGGCTGCATTTCCAAGGCTCACCTATCGGCTGGTTTAGGGCTGGTCTCAGCCAAGAGAAGGGAGACACCACTAGAAGATGGGGGCAGTGGGGAGAAGCCAGGCCATTTCTCCCCATTTCTCTTGCCAGACACACCTGCATCTCCTCTGTGTCTATTACCCAGCTCCCACTGGACAGGCCATCACTACCCACCCCTGGGCTCCAACAAACCATCTTCTCTCTCTAGGCTTCCTACTGTCGCTAATCTCTGGGTTGTTCCAAGAGAATTTGCTCTTGACTTTTGCATTGCAATCAGAAAATATTCTTAGCTTTGCCACTCTTTAAATGCCTTCTAGGGTGGTATCTGCTCAGACCTCAGACTTTAGACTACATGTCTCTCCTGAACTGGTCTTATCTGCCTGCCCTGTGTAATTTGTCCACATCTCACAGAGCCAGCCCTCACTCAGGATTGCTCAGACCAAGCTCTGGAACCTTTGCTACTTTGACCACAGGCTTCTGATTCTCTTCTCAATGTTTTCTGATCCCACGCCTAGCCCTATTCTACTCTCCTCATCATGGCTTATGAACCTGTGTCCCTGTCACTGTTCACAGTTGTAAAGCTTATATTCTGAATGTTGATATTGGCTGAACTGCAGCATGAAACCATTCTACAATGATCTTTAAGCTCTCATTTAAGATTTACCTTGAACATATTTCCAGACATACACAACAGTAAAATATACATATCTATGTCACAAGAAAATTGAAAATAGTGCATATTTCCTGGATGGTTGGTCACCCCTTCCATGTGCTCACTTTGGTAATGACCAATAAGATACAAAGGCAGACAAAAAGATAACTAAAATAATGTCAGAGTGTAACTCTGCTCAAAGGGCATGAAATCTATGATGGCCTTGCAATAAAAGAGCTTATATAGTTTAGCTTGTTCCCATAAATTATTTCACTGTCAGCAAAAAATAACATAATCCCTAAAGCAATGAAATAGTATATATTAATAACAATAAAACATTTAAGGCTCTATTAATTACCTTATGTTGTAAACAGACAATAAATGTGTAACAGTACTGACTATTCTCGGCTTACATTTTCTAAGTGCTTATTTTAATCGAACTTTAGCACTAATACATGTAAGTGTTATTCTGTTTCCCAGGTTATTCTCTCACTGCAGAGCTAAAGACCAGATTGTTTAACTCGAGGTCTATATGGGTAGATTAAATTCCCACCCAGCCTTGTCCCAATTCCCAAATTAATCTTGAATTGGTTAAGAAATAATAAACAAACTCAGCACTGGCCTTGCTTCCTTAATCGCACTCCACCCACACTGACTGGGTTAGTCATACCATTTCCCCTTGGTCTCTATGTGGATGGCATGTGTACTTGTATTCCTAACAGAACATTCCCAGCCTCTCGCTCCAGTTCATCCTCAGCTGTGGCCCATGTTCCAAGCCTCTCTTCTAGCATTCTTCCTGTGACTTTGACTCAGTCACCATACAGAAGGTCCTAAGTTGCCTGCCATCCCTCCTCTGCACTCTCAAGTATTATACCTGGGGCTTGCCAACTGGAGGACAGAATTCTCAGATACCAGCTGCCTGACTGGTTCAGCCTGCCCCTTTGTCCAGATTCTCAGAGTAATGTTTTGATCATTTAGGACTGGATCTGGGCCTCTCTGAGACAGAGCCTTCCAACAGTGGACCTGATCACTACTGGCTGTGAGCCAGGACCCCAGCACCAGTCCCACCTTAGACAATGGTTCCAGTGTCAGGTCTGGAGCCTTCCTTCTTATCATGAATTGAGAAATAAAGATATGTCCTTCTCTAACCCCGTAGGTTTTCAGTTGGCTTCCTTATGATGATTACTTTGAGTTTTGATATCTTTGGTTTGGTGACTGAGCACATCTCGTTCCCCTCCTCTCTCCCTCCCTCCCCATAGCCCTCTCCCACCCCTAGCAATGCAGAACAACTACAGAAGCTCTTAGTAAGGCTTCTGTACTCAGGAGCTTTCATAGAGTGCTCAGGAGTTTTTGAAAAACATAAAACTATGTTTTAAAAAGTGGTCACATTTCATATTCTCCTTAAGTTCCTGTTTTATATTCCTTGAGACGTAGTTAATCAACTCCTCCTTAGCTTGCAGTTCACAAAAGTCCTCCTAAAGTGTGTTCATACCCCTACTCTCAGGGTTTGCAGGGTGAGAGCCACCCTGTATCCTAGCAGGGTCTCTAAACTCAAGAATCTGGTAAGAAACAAGGCAACTGATCTTCAGTGTTTCTGTATTTCCCTCCAACAGAGCACAGAGAATATGTTCAAGTTTATTCTCTCAAATAGCCCTGACTATACCCTAGTTTATTAAAGATAAATTATAATGAGGATTTGTGAACAATGTAATTTGTCTTTATTTTGGTTTAAATTAATGGCACTGGATTCTTTTATACTTGGCAAGGTAGTAGTGGGTATACATCAGCCAAAAAAGAACGAACATCTTAAAATCTTGCAGAAACTACATAAATTTTAGTGATTTTTAAAAATATAGAGTATTTCTATAGTTTCTTGGCCAGCTGGTCTTTTTTCACCAAATATATCTTTCCTAACATCAAAGAGTAGTAAAGGCTTGCATGTAAAAGTCATAACAGTAATAGTAATGATTATGAGAATAGTAATTTATGATTTCTACTGGCTGTATGAAGTACTTCTACTGTATGAAGTACTTTATGTACATTACCTCTTTAAATTCTTAGAACACTATGCACTATGTATGATTGTTTCCTATTCTTAGTTAAGAAAACTGAGTGAGGAAAGGTTAAGAAACTTGACCTAGGTCAGCTAGTAAGTGGCAGAACAGAAATTTTAACCTAACCCATCTTTCCATATCTGCAGCATTGCATACAGCTCAATAAATTGCATTTGTGTATGCTATTATACTCCCCTTGATGAATACTGAAACAGAATTAGAATACCTCCCAATTGTTTTATGAAAAAGCATTGACAGGAAATGTGGCCTTCGTGTTCAGGGTACATACTTCTGTTGCTCTGAACATTATCTGAATAAGAACTTGCTAATAATTTGAGCAGTTCTAACTTCAAAATTGATGTAATATTACACAAATAGATGAATATTAACCTTGACATTCAACTTTTGACATTTTCAACTTCATTTTTCCATGAATAATTTTCTCTCTTACAGTTATGACAGCATTCATATGCTCTCCTCTTTTCATTTTGGTACTTTGGAACTTTTGGAAACGTGATAAGATAGCTTATAGTATGGTTAACAGATTAGTACACATAGTATTTCTCTATTCTTTATTTTTCCTGAAGATATCACATTCTCTTGCAGTTTTTCCTTTATCACTCTCTACTTGACTCTATTTTCTTCCAAAGAAACTTATTTTGACAATATTGAAATGGCTGAGAAAAAGGTTCTAGCCATGTAAGGTACCCTAAATTTTATCTTAATATCCTTCAAAGGAATTTTTCATAAAAAGTTAAAATTAAGTTAAAATCCATTGATAGGGCTTCCCTGGTGGCGCGGTGGTTGGGAGTCCACCTGCCGATGCAGGGGACGCGGGTTCGTGCCCTGGTCCGGGAGGATCCCACATGCCGCGGAGCGGCTGGGCCCGTGAGCCATGGCTGCTGGGCCTGCGCGTTCGGAGCCTGTGCTCCGCAACGGGAGAGGCCACAGCAGTGAGAGGCCCGCGTACCACAAAAAAATAACACAAAAAACAAACCAAAAACCCATTGATACTACTCATTAATATATTGTTACAGATTCTAAGCAATTGTTTTTTTACAGGCAATATGATTACAAGTGAATTACAAATGCAGACTTTATGACTCCAATTAAACTCTAGGTCACAATCCATTAAAAACAGATTATACACATTACATTAGATATATGGAAAAATACATAGGCCACATGATTTGAAATATCAAAATAAGTGAAGAGCAATAATTTCAAATAATTTATGTTTGTCTAAAATTTTTATCAGCATAACCTCAAAAATAATCAGAGAAAAAATTCTTATGCTTAATTTTTACATACATATACATCATACTTTCTCTTACTTATTTCATTATTTCATTCTACCCCAGGAACCTCTTTGAAGTATTTCCCAAGAATGAGAGACTGGAAGAGATTCTCGTTTTTAGCTGTAAGAACATTAGTATTTTTAATTTTAAGTGCATTAGAAGTAAACTCATAAATAATTAATTTGGGAGATTTTATTTTGTAACAATAAAATCAAGTGACTAAAAATTAATTTAAATCAAATTAAAATTTCAGCATTGTTGTAAAACTGCTTAAGAGAGCAGATCTTAAGAAAATGTTATGAGAGACTGTTATACCTCAGTTTCCACACAGGAAGAGTCATTTATCACTGAAGTGTCTTCTCTGAAACCTTTGAATGTTTAAGAGCTGGGTTACTATGAAAAGTCGCTTTTTGAATATTATGTCTATAAAGTTTGATTCTACCTGATCCTCACTCCCATCTGTCAGCTCTCACTTCTCCAGTGGAGGGTGAAGGGATGAGAATTAATGTCACCCTTGAATTTAGCATCTCTAACATGGGCAAGCACACAATGAAGCAGAGGAAAAGAAGTCAAAACAATGCAAAAATTGTCCGGGCCAAGAATATCTTGGAGTATAAAGAAGTTCACAAGAAAACAAACAAACAAAAAGAGGGACAAGAGGACATTCCTATTGGGAGGCCTACAGGACACACATGGGCAAAACAATAGCCCTGTGCCCTGAGCAGCCCTGGCTCCATACAGAGAAAAGGAGAAAGGCAGAGAGATAAGAAAGTGATTGAAGAGAAGACAGCAAATGATTGAAAAATAATTTAAAAATTGAAAAGAGTTATGCTTCTGAGAAGATTCTTAAACTATATCTGGTTGGAAAATATGGAGATATATCTGACTCTAGTAAGAACCAACCTGAAATTTAGAACAAATCTGAAATAGTGTCCTTATTGGAATACCCGATTTTTCTCATCTGATTTATGCAAGGCTTCACAAAGGCACCAACGGCCTAGTAAAAGCTTTATAATCTAAATGTTGTTAGTACCACACTTTACTAAAGACAGGCATCTTATCGGAATAGAGGCAAAGAGACTTATTTACGTTTTCTGTTACTTAGTTTGCAACAGGAGAGGCTGATAATTAAACATAAAGGAGGAGACACCGGTGGTGTTAACAATTTAACAAAAACTAATGGAAGTGTTTCATGGACAGCCAAGGTTTGTTGGACTAAATCACCATCTCTCATAGGAAATCCTGAAAAAGAAACACAACTCAAAACACAGGCTGAAGAAAATAACTTTTACTAGGGAAGGTAATAGCTTTGTGACTTAGGAATTTTATGAAGGTCCTTTGAGTATTCTTTTGGATTCTAATTCTCCTTCAGTTCACACCATGGAACACCCAGTTACTATGATTTGTTTGTGGAAGGAAAATAAAATAAGCCGAAGACTTACCGCCTCCACTTCGGCAGGATCATACCACACATTGATGTACGGATGCTGTAAGGCATCGTCCACTGATATCCTTTTTGCTGGGTCAATCACTAGCATCTTTGACAACAAGTCCCTGGCTTGGCTGGCTGAAACGATGAATGAGAAAAAAAATAGTAATGTTTTGATTTTGGCAAGGAAATTTTTTGGAGGGAGAAAAAAATTTAAAAAACAAAGATCAATTAGCACCTTCCATCCAAATGTCAGGTAACTTCACCAAGTGATTAGGGAAATGCAAAATAAAACAATGAAAATATTTTTTTATCCATCAAATTTGCAAAAATAAGAGATGGCATAATATCCACTAACTCCAGGTCATTTCATTCATGTTGGTGGCAGTGTAAATTGATAAATATTTTTTAGAGGGCAATTTTGGCAGTATCTATTAAAATTTTAAATGTGAATACCTTATAGCCCAACAGTTCCGCTTTTAGGTATACAGTCTAGAGAAACAATAAACATGTTCATGAAAAGCATTTAGAAAGGGTGTTCACTGCAGCACTGGTCAAGGATTAAAACATTTTAAACAATCTAAATGTCCACCTATAGAGCAACTAAATGAGCTATGGTACAACTGTATCAATTATATTTGGCAGTTTAAAAGAATAAGGTAGATCTATATGGACTCACATGGACATGGTCTTAAGTGAAAAAAAAATTTGCAGGCTGAACCATAGATCCTGATGCCATTGTATAAATCTGTCCCTTCCCAATAACACAACAAACATTTCCCTGTCTCTCTATTTATGTATATAAATGCATAGAAAGGTCTGCAGGAATAATCAACAAACTGAAAATCATAGTTACCTCTGAGGAGAAGAAAATATGTACATGTATTGCTTGCATAGTTAAAAATAAATTTAAAAGAATGAAGTTTTAAAAATGGAAACAAAGTGAGTGTACACTGCTCATTTTAAAACTTTTCTGAGCTGCGGAAAAGGATAAAGCAGTGTCTAGAGGGAGGCAAGGAGGTCAGGGGTGACTTTTTGAAGATGGGAGAAATGATGAGGACTTTAATGGGAGCAGAAGCTTCAAGAATTGAGAGGAGGGGACAGATTTGAGAGAAAGAATCCACAAGACTTAGTAACCACATTGATGTGGGAGATGTTTAGTTTATAAAATACATATTGTCTACTGTGTGCCAGGTACAGTGTGAGATGCTAGGGATATAAAAAAATTACACGGTGATAATCATTAAGTGTATTTATTTAATAACATTGCTAAAGGACACTCTAAAAATTTCTAAAAATACATAAAATTTTCAAGAAAATACAGATACAAACTGGTTTGCAAGTTTTTATGGTGAAAATATTCAGTTTATTCCAAACATATGGTAAAACTTCAAATTAAAGAAAGCAAAATCTAAATTGTTTTGCTAAATTAGGAAAAAGGCAATGTGTTTGAATCCATGAATATGTATCAACTTTTAATTATCAATTTTTTCTGATTATTAAGGAAATATGGGTTAATTATAAAAAATTTGGAAATCACATAAAACATAAAATCCAGAAAAACCCACCTTCCCCACAGGCAATCACTCTCATTGTTAATATATTCTCTTCTAGTTTTATGTGTTTTTTCATAATTTTGATTGTACTACAGTTAAAATGTAGCAATTTATGACATTATAATCTCTGGTGTTGTTACATTTTAATAAAATACTTTTTATATATTTATTTATACTAATTATATATTTATAAAAATTGCTAGTTAAATTAGACTGGAAGATTTCTTTATTAGTCATTTTTCTGGGGATCTCAATTCTAGAAATTTAATTTCTGCTAATTCCAAACTGATACTGTGAAGTTCACAAGAGTAACAAAAGTACAGAAATATACATTAATTTTCAATAATTAACCTTTCTCATTGTTAATAACCCTGTCATGATCTAACGGGGCTGTACTGGTTTATGTCATTGGTTCAAAGATCTCTTTGATTTGTAACTGATTTTATACCCAGACTCACACAGTCCCACAGGTTCTCCCGTCAAATCCAGCTATGTTTCTGCTCTTAGAAAGAGTCAGGGGGGTTGGGGTGGTCTCCTCATCAATAGGGACATGAACGACAGTAACACCAAATCATCTTACTAAGAAACAAGGATCAATACTGCTTGTAGGGAACAAAATGAGGAAGAAGAAAAGGTTTTAATTCTTCATCTTTCATTTGCAAGTAAATGTCTTACACTCTTTAATAACAGTAGAATAAATTCATCCCTTTGATTCTTTGTGTAATTCTTTATAATTTGCTGATTTTATATTACAATTATAATTTAATAATTGTAAATACACAACCTAGTTTTTTTTTAATTAAAAAAATTTTTTTACAATTTTTAAAGGTTACTTTCCATTTATAGTTATTACAAAATATTGGCTATATTCCCCGTGTTGTACAATACATCCTTGAGCCTATCTTACACCCAATAGTTTGTACCTCCCACTTCCTTCCCCTATATTTCCACTGTCCCCACCCCCACCACTGGTAACCACTAGTTTCTTCTCTATAGCTGTAAGTCTGCTTCTTTTTTGTTATATTCACTAGTTTGTTGTATTTTTTAGATTCCACTTTTAAGTGATATCATACAGTATTTGCCTTTCTCTGTCTGACTTATTTCACTTAGCATAATGTTCTCCAAGTCCATCCATGTTGCTGCAAATGGCAAAATTTCATTCTTTTTTATGGCTGAGTAGTATTCCATTGTGTGTGTGTGTGTGTGTGTGTGTGTGTGTGTGTGTGTGTGTGTGTGTGTGTGTGTGTGTGTGTGTGTAGCACATCTTCTACTTTATTATTTGCAAAAGTAATATAATGGTACAGGTTCAAACTGAATTAAAAAGCCAAAAAATAAACCCAAGAAGGTTGGAATTATATAATGAAGCATGGCATTTTACTGAGTAGTTTCTCTACAAGTGTTTGCATTATATCAAATAATTTAATCAAGGATTGTGGCCTCTGTATTGTTATACTATAAGTGACTTAATAGGAAGGGATTACTTTGCCTGACATGTCAATTAGCATCATAAAGACATACATTCTTCAAAATCTCCACCTGGGGTATTAGCACTTTCTCATTTTGCATACAGTTGATGTTGCTCTTAAAAGCAGTAGATTTATCAAGACAGTATGGTACTGGCACAAAAACAGAAATATAGATCAATGGAACACAATAGAAAGCCCAGAGATAAACCCACACACATATGGTTACCTTATCTTTGATAAAGGAGCAAGAATATACAGTGGAGAAAAGACAGCCTCTTTAATAAGTGGTGCTGGGAAAACTGGACAGCTACATGTAAAAGTATGAAATTAGAACACTCCCTAACACCATACACAAAGATAAACTCAAAATGGATTAAAGACCTAAATGTAAAGCCAGAAACTATCAAACTCTTAGAGGAAAACATAGGCAGAACGCTCTATGACATAAATCACAGTAAGATCCTTTTTGACTCACCTCCTAGAGAAATGGAAATAAAAACAAAAATAAACAAATGAGACCTAATGAAACTTAAAAGCTTTTGCACAGCAAAGGAAACCATAAACAAGATGAAAAGACAACCCTCAGAATGGGAGAAAATAGTTGCAAATGAAGCAACTGACAAAGGATTAATCTCCAAAATTTATAAGCAGCTCATGCAGCTCAATAACAAAAAAACAAACAACCCAATCCAAAAATGAGCAGAAGACCTAAATAGACATTTCTCCAAAGAAGACATACAGATGGCCAACAAACACATGAAAGAATGCTCAACATCATTAATCATTAGAGAAATGCAAATCAAAACTACAATGAGATATCATCTCACACTGGTCAGAATGGCCATCATCAAAAAATCTAGAAGCAATAAATGCTGGAGAGGGTGTAGAGAAAAGGGAACACTCTTGCCCTCTTGGTGGGAATGTTAATTGATACAGCCACTATGGAGAACAGTACGGAGGTTCCTTAAAAAACTACAAATAGAACTACCATATGACCCAGGCATCCCACTAATGGGCATATAACCTGAGAAAACCATAATTCAAAAAGAGTCATATACCAAAATGTTCGTTGCAGCTCTATTTACAATAGCCAGGACATGGAAGCAACCTAAGTGTCCATCAACGGATGAATGGATAAAGAAGATGTGGCACATATATACTGGAATATTACTCCAATATTCCATAATAATGGAATATTACTCAGCCATAAAAAGAAACGACATTGAGCTATTTGTAATGAGGTGGATAGACCTAGAGTCTGTCATACAGAGTGAAGTAAGTCAGAAAGAGAAAGGCAAATACCATATGCTAACATATATATATGGAATTTAAGATAAAAAAAATGTCATGAAGAACTTAGGGGTAAGACAGGAATAAAGACACAGACCTACTAGAGAATGGACTTGAGGATATGGGGAGGGGGAAGGGTGAGCTGTAACAAAGTGATAGAGTGGCATGGACATATATACACTACCAAACATAAAATAAATAGCTAGTGGTAAAATAGATAGCTAGTGGGAAGCAGCTGCATAGCACAGGGAGATCAGCTCGGTGTTTTGTGACCACCTAGAGTGGTGGGATAGGGAGGGTGGGAGGGAGGGAGATGCAAGAGGGAAGAGATATGGGGACATATGTATATATATAACTGATTCACTTTGTTATAAAGCAGAAACTAGCACACCATTGTAAAGCAATTATACTCCAATAAAAATGTTAAAAAAAATGCAGTAGATTTAGTAATAATTTAGTCTGTTGTCATTCAGAGAGCCGGTAGTGGTAGTTAAAAGAAGAAACCCAACTGTGCAACAAAAGTGTCACAAACACAGAAACAATGCTGTGCATTTAAAATCCATCAGATAAAAGTTTGGAGGAAATAAGTTTCTCCATCTCATTTTTGTCTATATTAGCTATAAATTAAGTCTGGAAGTTAAATCTGTAGTTAATTGTCCACTGAACATTTGGTATAAAATTTCACAAGCATGTGTCCTTTTCTGGGATAATGTATAGATCCACCTAAAATAATAATTATTTTATTATTAATAAATATTTATTAGTATTTTTATATCTAATAGTTACTGAGCACTTACTGTGAGCCAGGCACTGTTCTAAGTGCTTGACAAATTAGTCAGCTAATCTTCCCAAGTATAAACTTTCTACTTTCATTTGTTAAAGGAGGTACAGAAAGATGAGATAACTGGCCTAAGTTCACACAGATTTTAAGGGGTAGGATTTCAGCTCCGGCAGTGGAAAAAATCAAATTTGCTTCAAAATCACATTCTCTAAAATGTCCTAAGTTAAAATAAGAATTAGAATATTATTTATATTACACTTTATACGTTACCAAGTTTATTCAGTCCTATAACCAAGCATTATAATCCCAGTTTTGTTGGTGAAGAAATTAAGATTTGTTACTAAAGTTCATAACTGCAGACATAGTAGTAGAAAAATTACTTATTAATGAAAATGTTTACACTGAATACAAAATGTGTAGGTAAAAAATATCATTTATCACTCTAAAATGAAAAAATGGTGGTTAAGCATTCCATAAAATGCAAAGAAAACTCAAACATCTATAGCTCTAAGATTTGACAACTAAAAACTTGTGTTGAAAGTATTTTCCAGGTAATAAAAAGAACTGAAACAATTATTTCAATGTATATTACATTGGTCTTTTAGAGTTAGCACTGCAAAATAATTTTAAGATTCTAAATAAGCCCCATGGAATAGTTTAACCCGCACCACTATTACACACTTTATTAGTAACCTTCTCTCTGAATATCCAGGCAATTTTAAAATCCTTGGCTTCTCCCTCTTTGTAAAGAAGATCTTTTAACAATACCTCTCTTTAAATTGAGGTATTTCAAGTTAAAGAAAGATGTCTCTATAGCTTGCCCATCACCCACATAGTGGTTCTGAAGTTGTCCCTGAAAGGCTTACCTTTGAGTTTATTGTGCTCAGAGTCCGCTGGGAAGAGGGAATCTGGAAAGAGCTTGGGGAAGGTGAGTCCTGCATACTTGGGCCGATTCTCCACATAGTTTCTTACTGTGGGTTGCAATTTCTTCATGAATTCTGGGCATGGTGTTCCTAGTTGCTCAATTACCTTGTTCCACTGGTCAATATCTGAGAATTGAATAGTTAAGGGCAAAAACAAGTGTAGGCCACTAGCACTTGCCTTTCACTAGTTGGGAGACTAACTGCTTCTCAGAATCCCGAGCAGTCATCAACACAAATGGAGTTTTAATAAACAACAAAGGACAGAAATATAAAATCAGATTGTCAGGCAGTGAATCCTCTTGGAATTTTAAATTCACTTTTGGAACATATACACTTTTGGGGAATTAGCATTACTTAAAATAGGATATCATGAAATAGTCTTTGGGTTGTAAAGATGAAAAGGTATTTAAATAACACAAGAAGAATTTCTCCTCTTGAGCTAAACTTCTGTATAACCATGTGATTTGGAAGAGAAAAAAATATAAAGACATATAATAATATTATCATGAAATTACTTCCATCATTTATTTTCTAAAAATGACAAATACACAAATATTTTATAAGATTTGTTTATATTTTTCTTAAATTCTTTTTAAGGTTTTTTTCTTCTGTTCTCTATCAAATGGGAAATTTCATTATCTGTTAATGTTTTCCACTCATATGCATTACAAATAGGGTCAATCTAATTTTTGATAGTAACTCACTAATTCTTTACCAAAGACTTAAAAAAAAAATTCTTTTTATCAAAGTAGTTGCAGTTTCATACCTATTTACTTACTTCTGATAATAGTGCCCTGTATCCCTGAATATTGGGGATATGAGGGTAAACATAGGATGTTCAATTTAAAACAGATTTCAACCAAGTGCATGTGTTTCAAAAGTACGTTAAGCATAGGGAATTCTACAAGAAAAATAAATATTACCTCTCTATGAAAGTTAATACTTTACAAAACTGGGGGGGTCTCTCACAGACATATCCACTGATTGAGATTTTCTTTATCATCTATCATTGATATTTGATATGTCAGAGCCTTGATAATGATAAATACCTGTGAAAACTCTGAAGAGCCAACTGGAAGAAGTTGATTTCTAACAGATTTCCTTGCCATGTGTCAATGAATGATGGAGACCTTAGAAATTCTTAAATCCAATACCACAGGCAGTGTACTCTCCTATGTTGTTTATTCTACTACTCTATCTTTAGTGTAAAGTTAGTTAATTCATTTCTGCTAATGTAATTTGTGACAGTTCAGGTAACTTTACCATAATATTACTTAATTGAGATTCATAAAATCTTTACCCCAGCTATTCCATAGGGTTGGACTAAAAAAGACGAGCAGTCCTGACAGAAGACAAAATTAACTATATTCAGCCAAAATAAATATATAATGCAAACAATGTAGATAGGTGATTGAACAAAGATAAAATCAAGCTAATTTGCAAATTCTCTTCTATTTCCCTTATAATCTAGCTGAATAAAGTTTAAATTATTACATAGCCTCTCAAGTATGGGGATGAAAAAAATACATGATTGTGTAATACCAAGAAATGAAGTAAAAGTGGGAAAAACTGAAGAATATTCCTTTACAAAATGATAGGAATAATTTAAAAAGAACATATTTCAATAAAGATTAATCTAAATTACCATGTGCCTGAGAAAGTGAAAATCATTAGAAATAAACTTAAAAAATTTCAAAAGATTAGAGTTAAAAGTTACTCTTAGACAAAAACTTATGTTAGTACTATGGATATAGGTAAGCTAGAATGACTTAGATATATTTAAATAGAAAACATTAATACAGTTAAATAAATCTCAGTGCTTACGTTGTAAACTATGAAAAGAGATCTACTCTTTAATACAGTTAAGTTATCACGTCCTAACAAGCCATCATTTAATCATCGGTCAAGCTTCTTTAGGATTCTGAAGATTTGATGTCAAACTAAAAATAAGGGCAAAGAAGCTGTCAGATTTTCTGTAAAGGAGTCTTTTAACAAAGGTGGCAAAATACTCCCAACACACTACTATAGTGACATTTAACTAGCAGTACACAGTTATTTAGTTAAAAAGTGATTGCTTTTAAAGTAACATTCCCAAAACAATTACATGTTATTTTTACAGTAAAGTTTAAGGAGACTCAAATATTTTGGAATTAATTAAACAAGGGCTATTAAAATGTTTCTTATTACAAGTTATAATTAAAGTCTATAGAAGCACTCAGCACATTTTCCTTCCTTAAATTGCTTTTTAGATGAAACACTATTGTGGTCCTTGATGTAATGGTTTACAAAAAAGAAGGGAGGGGAGAATCTTTATTCTTGACAATGAAATAATTGAATGTTCTAACTGCAAATATGTGGTATAGTCATCTTTAAAATTGTGTGCCTCTATTTTAACCAATCCATTTCAGGTTCTTTCTTCACACAAACATGACTAGTATGTTTAAGTAGTAAGTATTTGTTTTCCAGATGTTCACAGGATTGCAAACAACTTCGTCCACTATCCTTAGTTAACCACATTGATTTTTCTTTATAATCATAATTAACCAAATATAAGCCATGACTGGAAGTAATGTCTCCTGGCTCCAAATCCAGTGCTTGTTCCAAGGATTCCAGTAAGAAAAAGAGCAAGTTTGGAACTGATGTGTTAAAAATTGCTTTAATTTGGCCATAAAATTGATGATATGTTTGTCACAGGCAATTCCTCTTAAAGAATGCCTCTGAAACTGCTTACCTAGTCTATTAGGTCAACATATCCACATAAAACAATTAATTTTATTAATATTTAAATAGAAAATAAGGTGATGCATTTTTCAAAGAAATTTTTTAATCATCAGATTTCCACAATGATTTTATTTTTAAAAATACATAAAATATTAACTAGATTTTTATGATTATGTGCTAATGTTAGCATAGTAAATTTTTTTTAAAAGAATGGCCAAAATTATTTTTGCAAAAGGATTTCTTTGTTTTAGAACACTAATAAGTCATCATTTTTCTATTATATGAGTAAGGATGTGATTCCTTACAGATTCCAGCCTGTGCAGTTATCAAAAAAGCAATAAATATATATTTTAATATACTTTAATATATTTTTAAATATTTTGATCTACTAGTTCAAAAATTATCATACAACTTAATTATCAAAGGTATTTAATAAAAATTGAAAAATGTCATTTAATAGGAATCATTTGACAATATCCTCTAGTTCTAAATTCACTACATAAAAAATAGTCATATTACAAAAAGTTTGATTTTATAGAGTATAATGATAAGATAATGTGCAAATATTGACCACTACTAATGTCTTCAATAAATAGTATTGTAATAGAAGAATGAGGCAAAATAAGTATGGATTGTAAAAATGATTATCTGAAATCCTAAGATTAAAAATTATTCCAGGGCTTCCCTGGTGGTTCAGTGGTTGGGAGTCTGCCTGCCAGTGCAAGGGACATGAGTTTGAGCCCTGGTCCGGGAAGATCCCACATGCCACGGAGAAACTGGACCCATGTGCCACAGCTGCTGAGCCTGTGCTCTGGAGCTCGCCAGCCGCAGCTGCTGAGCCTGCATGTCACAACTACTGGGGCCCGTGCTCCGCAATGGGAGAGGCCACCTCAGTGGAGGCCCACACACTGCAGTGGGGAGTGGGCCCTGCTCACCGCAGCCAGAGAAGGGCCCGTGCACAGCAACGAAGACCCAACGCAGCCAAAAGTAAAATAAATTAAAAAATAAATAAAATTTAATAAAAATTATTCCAGCTAATTCTTGTCAGTTAGCCAAGAATTTACATTTAATGCCCTCATTTTAGGTTAACTTCCTTGGTTGAGGAAATTTCTAAAATATGTAACAAACTGCCTTGAACCTAATGTATGAAATTACTCATACATTATTTTCTTATTATTTTCTAGATATTTAGGGTCATAATTTACACTATGCACATTTAAACTTTCAGAAGCTACTAAATGGAATCATAAAGCGTTGTTTAATGACCTCATTCTACTATGCCCTTTGAATTACTGTATCTTCTTTTCATGTTTTTTTCTTCATTGATTACTTTTTGTTATGATGAATATGGTTTCCAGAGTTGACACCATCAAGAATTCAAACTTGTTTTCTACTCTGCCCTAAGCCTTATATTCAATATTCTATGCAAAATTTTTCTGACATCTATTTGCAACTTAAAGAATATCAGTGTTTGTCCCCAAATTCTTAACTATGTTTTTAAAGATAATATTGTTTAAGAGCACTGTCTGTATAGAAAATTTCCAGGAGAGGCTACTTAATCTTGCAAGCCAACTTGCTGCCTGGTTGGCACTGCATTGTGTATTACTGTGTGGCTTTATGTTAGCCTTGTATTCATGTCTGCAATAAGGAAGTGGAGGTATGCATGTCATGTGTTAGGCATCATGATATAAAACTGTGGTTCCCAAACTGAATATTCATGACATAGGGAACTTATAAAAATACAGGTCACTCCCCTCTACTCACTGATCTACAAGATTCTGAGTGCATACGCCTGAGATGATATCATTAAGAAACACCAATAGTAATTGCAATCCAGATGGCCCCTGGACTCTATTTGAGAAATACTAACAATCTCTTGTGAATTACTAAGCCCAGATTTAAGAATAAAGTACTAACCTGTTTCAGTTTTATGACACAAATTAGAATAGGGTCAATTTCACCAAAATATTATTCCATACCTATTTGCTATGGAAAACTTAGGGGTTGTCAACTTGGAAATATTTCAGGGAAAGAAAAATCCTAATATATGTTCCTTTTCCCCATGTCACTTTCCTGAAAAGACCATGGGAAATTATGACAAGTAGGCTCCATGCAGAGAAAGAGGGGTTCTACCCATCCACATCTAGGGAAAAATCAAAATTATATGTTGCTATCATAGATGTATATGGGGTGATACAATATCATATTATATGGGGTGCTACTCATGTGAAGTATAAAAGCTATTCAATATAAAGTTCAAAATATTTGCCAATTTATTTTCCAGTAATTACTCCATATTGCTCTATAATAAACTTTGTTCTCAAAAGAACTCTCAGTTCCGAGGACATTGTAAAAATCAGGATAGAAATATATATATATATTCATAAGACATAGGTCTGGATTCAGAATTTCATGGTTATGTCTTGAGTTGTTTTGTTACTTTAAAAATATTTTTACTTTTTTATTTGAAAATGTCATTTTCCTCTCAAAAGTCCCCCTCAAATTCTAGTAATATGAAATATGAATAAGTGACTTAATGCAAAATTGTAACTGTCTGTTTTCATTATAAATGAGCACAAGAAGAGGAAATATTACAAGCCAAAACACATTGAAAAACTCAAAGCTGACAATTTGAATTAAAGGCTATTTGGTCACTGGCAGCAGATTGCTCATGGAATACTGTGGGACATGAAATATCCAAAGGCTGATATTTGAAGCATGATGTATATGCATCTCAGTATAAACTATTTCATCTTATAAATCTATTTATTATTGTAATCTATGTTTACTTAAAAGCAAAAAATGGAGAGATATTTCACATATAAGCAAATCTAATATACATTAATATGTGTCACAATGTAGAATTTTCATTAAGCTATTGAAGGTTAATCTTTGGGGCCACTCATTTGTACAGGTCCCTTGCAAAACTCTGTGCCTAGTTTTGTATTTGTAATATTAATATTTTTTACATAAAACCCGCCTCCAACTGCATGATATTCTGGCCTCACAAAAGCCAGATCTGACTCTACCTGTATTTTGAAACTGGAAGAGGTCTTGGAGATCATTTAAATTGACCTCTGTATTATGTAGATGAAAAATGTCAAGGTCTTTTAAAATTGGTAATTAAAATGACTTTAAACAAAGGAGCTCATACAAACAGCTCCAAACACTAAAAGAATTACAGAATGCTATTTAACAGGAGTTTTGGTGACTCTGTACTCTGCTCTGTGAGACCCTCCCTGAAAGATTACATCCGTTTCTGGGTATAACACTATATAAGAAAAAGGTTAAGAAGGGACAATGAAGTTTATAGGAGGTAAAAAGAAAATGCTATATGAGGCATACTTGAAACTTTTTATGTTTCAACTCAAAAAGGAAGGAGACAACCCTCCCCATCCTAGCACTTTGATCCTTCTTATCCTTTAGCTGTTATCACCTTCTAATATATTGTGCCTTCTATTTTAAATTTCATGATGACAAGGATTTTCATCAGTTTGTTTACTTACATATCTGTAGATATAAGCACATAGTAAGTGCTCAAAATATTTGCTGAATAATTGAATGTCTACTTTATGTCCAATTACAGTTTTTTCATGGAGATAATGTGAAGAATAGTGGAGAGAAGGTATTCAAAGCAACAAAAGCTGAGAAATTCCAGGAATTGGAGATAGGCTGGAATTCAGACAACACAGTGAATCCCATGAGATAAATAAAAAGAAATCCAAACCTAGTCACATAGGAGAGAAACAGTAGATAACCAAAGACCAAGAAAAAGGACAGACTATGCCCAAAGATGACTATCACACTGACAGCTAATTATTCACCAGTAATATTGAAAACAAAAAGCCAGTGGAATAACACTTCTAAAATATTGGAAGAAATAGCTGTCAATCTAAAATTCTATATCCAACAAAGCTCTCTTTCAAGTAAGGGAACACCAATCAAAAAACAGAGTTTTATTGTCAAAGACTCCCATTAAAGGATGTACTTCGGAAGGAAAGAAAATAATCTCAAAGTAAAGGGCCAAATTGCAAGAAATAGTGATAAACCAAGAAAATGATAATCAGAAGGATGAATCTAAACAAACTCTACCTGTATGCAATCCAATGATAATATTGTCAATTTATGAGGCTAAAAGAAGAGAATTAAAATACTGGGCATAGAGAGCATATGTAAATTGGTATAGTAATGATCTAAATTATGAACATATGCTAAGATTCTTGTGCGTTCAGCAGAAGGGTAAAAATTGTCTGAATTAAAACAGCAATTCTCCACAAATTGAAATACAGATTCAATACAATTCCAATATAAATACCAATAGGGATCATTTTACAGAAGTTAGCAAGCCAATCTAAAATATCTGAGGAAGAGCAACAGTTCATTAAACACTAAGCTACTTCTGAAGATGACAAAGAAGTCAGATATTTACCCTACCTGATATGTGTATAGTGTACAACTGTATTCATTAAGAAAGGGTAGGAGGAGCTTCAAGATGGTGGAAGAGTAAGACGCGGAGGTCACCTTCCTCTCCACAAATACATCAGAAATACATCTACATGTGGAACAGCTCCTACAGAACACCTACTGAATGCTGACAGAAGACCTCATACTTCCCCAAAGGCAAGAAACTCCCCACGTACCTGGGTAGGGCAAAAGAAAAAAGAATAAACAGAGACAAAAGAATAGGGACAGGACCCGCACCAGTGGGAGCGAGCTGTGAAGGAGGAAAGGTTTCCACACGCTAGAAGCCCCTTCGCGGGCGGAGGCTGTGGGTGGAGTACGGGGATAGCTTCGGAGCCACGGAGGAGAGCGCAGCAACAGGGGTGCGGAAGGCAAAGTGGAGAGATTCCCGCAGAGGATCGGTGCCGACCAGCACTCACCAGCCCGAGAGGCTTGTCTGCTCATCTGCCAGGGCAGGCGGGGGCTGGGAGCTGAGGCTCGGGCTTCGGAGGTTGGATTCCAGGGAGAGGACGGGGGTTGGTGGCGTGAACACAGCCTGAAGGGGGCAAGTGCGCCACAGCTAGCCAGGAGGGAGTCCAGGAAAAGGTCTGGAACTGCCAAAGAGGCAAGAGACTTTTTATTGCCTCTTTGTTTCCTGGTGCGTGAAGAGAAGGGATTAAGAGCACTGCTTAAAGGAGGTCCAGAGACGGGCGTGAGCCGCAGCTATCAGCGCAGACCCCAGAGATGGGCATGAGATGCTAAGGCTGCTGCTACCGCCACCAAGAAGCCTGTGTGCAAACACACGTCACCAACCACACCTCCTCTCCCGGGAGCCTGTGCAGCCCGCCACTGCCAGGGTCCTGTGATCCAGGGACAACTTCCCCGGGAGAACACACGGCGTGCCTCAGGCTGGTGTAATGTCACCCCAGACTCTGCCGCTACAGGCTCGCCCCGCATCCGTACCCCTCCCTCCCACAGGGCCTGAGTGAGCCAGAGCCCGCAGATCAGCTGCTCCTTTAACCCTGTCCTGTCTGAGCAAAGAACAGACGCCCTCAGACGACCTACATGCAGAGGCGGGGCCAAATCCAAAGCTGAACCCCAGGAGCTGTGTGAACAAAGAAGAGAAAGGGAAATTTCTCCCAGCAGCCTCAGGAGCAGCGGATTAAATCTCCACAATCAACTTTATGTACCCTGCATCTGTGGAATATCTGAAGAGAAAACGAATCATCCCAAATTGAGGAGGTGGACTTTGGGAGCAATGATATATATATATTTTTCCCTTTTTCTCTTTTTGTGATTGTGTATGTGTATGCTTCTGTGTGTGATTTTTGTCTGCATAGCTTTGCTTTTACCATTTGTCCTAGGGTTCTGTCGTCAGTTTTTTTTTTTTTTTTTTTTAGTATAATTTTTAGCACTTGTTATCATGGGTGGATTTGTTTTTTGGTTTGGTTGCTCTCTTCTTACTTTCTTTCTTCTTTTTTTTAACTACTTAAAAATTATTTTTTAAATAATTCTTTTATTTTAATAAATATTTTATTTTATCTTCATATTTCCTTCTTTCTTCTTTTTCTCCCTTTTATTCTGAGCCGCATAGATGACAGGCTCTTGGTGCACCAGCCAGGTGTCAGGGCTGTACCTCTGAGGTGGGAAAGCCAAGTTCAGGATACTGGTCCAAAAGAGACCTCCCAGCTCCATGTAATATCAAACAGCGAAAATCTCCCAGAGATCTCCATCTCAATGCAAAGACCCAGCTCCATTCAACGACCAGCAAGCTACAGTGCAGGACACCCTATGCCAAATAACTAGCAAGACAGGAACACAACCCCATCCATTAGCACAGAGGTTGCCTAAAATCATATGAAGGCCACAGACACCCCAAAACACACCACCAGACATGGACCTGCCCACCAGAGAGACAAGATCCAGCCTCATCCACCAGAAAACAGGCACCAGCCGCCTCCACCAGAAAGCCTACACAACACACTGAACCAACCTTAGCCACTGGGAACAGACACCAAAAACAACGGGAACTACGAACGTGCAACCTGCAAAAAGGAGACCCCAAACACAGTAAGTTAAGCAAAATGAGAAGACAAAAAAACACACAGCAAATGAAGGAGCAAGGCAAAAACAGACCAGACCTAACAAAGGAAGAGGAAATAGGCAGTCTACCTGAAAAAGAATACAGACTAATAATATTAAGATATCCAAAATCTTGGAAATAGAATGGAAAAAATACAAGAAACATTTAACAAGGACCTAGAAGAACTAAAGAGCAAACAAGCAGTGATGAACAACACAATAATTGAAATTTAAAATTCTCTAGAAGGAATCAATAGCAGAAGAACGGATAAGTGACCTGGAAGATAAAATAGTACAAATAACTACTGCAGAGCAGAATAAAGAAAAAAGAATGAAAAGAATTGAGGACAGACTTAGAGACCTCTGGGACAACATTAAATGCACCAACATTCGAATTATAAGGGTCCCAGAAGAAGAAGAGAAAAAGAAAGGGACTGAGAAAATATTTGAAGAGATTATAGTTGAAAACTTCCCTACTATGGGAAATAGTTAATCAAGACCAGGAAGCACAGAGAGTCCCATACAGGTTAAATCCAAGTAGAAACACACCAAGACACATATTAATCAAACTATCAAAACTTAAATACAAAGAACAAATATTAAAAGCAGCAAGGTAAAAACAACAAATAACACACAAGGGAATCCCCATAAGGTTAACAGATGATTTTTCAACAGAAATTCTTCAAGTCAGAAAGGAGTGGCAGGACATATTTAAAGTGATGGAGGAGAAAAACCTACAAACAAGATTACTCTACCCAGCAAGGATCTCATTCAGATTTGATGGAGAAATTAAAACCTTTAAAGACAAGCAAAAGCTGAGAGAATTCAGCACCACCAAACCAGCTTTACAACAAATGCTAAAGGAACTTCTCTAGGCAGGAAACACAAGAGAAGGAAAAGAACTACAATAACAAACCCAAAACAATTAAGAAAATGGTAATAGGAACGTACATATCAATAACTACCTTAAATGTAAATGGATTAAATGCTCCCACCAAAAGACATAGACTGGCTGAATGGATATAAAAACAAGACCTGTATATATGTTGTCTACAAGAGACCCACTTCAGATCTAGGGACACATACAGACTGAAAGTGAGGGGGTGGAAAAAGATATTCTATGCAAATGGATGTCAAAAGAAAGCTGGCGTAGCAATTCTCATATGAGACAAAATAGACTTTAAAACAAAGATTATTACAAGAGACAAAGAAGTACACTACATAATGATCAAGGCATCAATCCAAGAAGAATATATAACATATATATTAATATATACATATTTAATATACAATATAATTAATTATAATTAATTTTTATAATAATAATTAATTATATATATTTAACATACAATATAAATATTGTAAATATTTATACACCCAACAGAGGAGCACCTCAATACATACGGCAAATACTAACAGCCATAAAAGGGGAAATAGACAGTAACACAATAATAGTAGGGGACATTAACACCTCACTTTCAACAATGGACAGGTCATCCAAAATGAAAAAAAATAAGGAAATACAAACTTTAAATGATACATTAAACAAAAAGGACTTAATTGATATTTATAGGACAAAACAACAGAAAAAAACAACAGAATACACATTCTTCTCAAGGAACATTCTCCAGGATAGATCATATCTTGGGTCATAAATAAAGCTTTGGCAAATTTAAGAAAATTGAATTCATATCAAGTATGTTTTTCGACCACTATGCTATGAGACTAGATATCAATTACAGGAAAATTTCTGTAAAAAATTACAAACACATGGAGGCTAAACAATACACTACTTTATAACCAAGAGATCACTGAAGAAATCAAAAGGAAATAAAAGAATTCCTAGAAAAAAAGGACAATGAAAACATGATGACCCAAAACCTACGGGATGCAGCTAAAGCAGTTCTAAGGGGGAAGTTTATAGCAATACAATCCTACCTTAAGAAACAAGAAACCTCTCAAATATACAATGTAAACTTACACCTAAAGCAATTAGAGAAAGAACAAAAAAAACCCAAAGTTAGCAGAAGGAAAGAAAGTATAAAGATCAGATCAAAAATAAAGGAAAAGGAAATGGAGGAAACGATAGCAAAGATCAATAAAACTAAAAGCTGGTTCTTTGAGAAGATAAACAAAATTGATAAACCATTAGCCAGACTCATCAAGAAAAAAGGGAGAAGACACAAATCAATAGAATTAGAAATGAAAAAGGAGAAGTAATAACTGACACCGCAGAAATACAAAAGATCATGAGAGATTACTACAAGCAACTCTATGCCAAAAAAATGGAAAACCTGGAAGAACTGGACAAATTCTTAGAAATGCACAACCTGCCGAGACTGAACCAGGAAGAAATAGAATATCTGAACAGACCAATCACAAGCACTGAAATTGAAACTGTGATTAAAAATCTTCCAACAAACAAAAGCCCAGGACCAGATGGGTTCACATGCGAATTCTATCAAACATTTACAGAAGAGCTAACACCTATCCTTCTCAAACTCATCCAAAATATAGCAGAGGGAGGAACACTCCCAAACTCATTCTACGAGGCCACCATCACCCTGATACCAAAACCAGACAAGGATGTCACAAAGAAAGACAACTATAGGCCAATATCACTGATGAACATAGCTGGAAAAATCCTCAACAAAATAGTAGCAAACAGAATCCAACAGCACATTAAAATGATCACACACTATGATCCAGTGGGGTTTATTCCAGGAATGCAAGGATTCTTCATTATATGCAAGTCAATCAATGTGATACACCATATTAACAAATTGAAGGAGAAAAACCATATGATCATCTCAATAGATGCAGAGAAAGCTTTTCACAAAATTCAACACCCATTTATGATAAAAAGCCTCCAGAAAGTAGGCATAGAGGAAACTTTCCTCAACATAATAAAGGCCATATATGACAAACCCACAGCGGACATCGTCCTCAACGGTGAAAAATTGAAAGCATTTCCACTAAGATCAGGAAAAAGACAAGGTTGCCCACTCTCACCATTCTTATTCAACATACTTTTGGAAGTTTTAGCCACAGCAATCAGAGAAGTAAAGGAGATAAAAGGAATCCAAATTGGAAAAGAAGAAGTAAAGCTGTCACTGTTTGCAGATGACATGATACTATACATAGAGTCCTAAAGATGCTACCAGAAAACTACTAGAGCTAATCAATGAATTTGGTAAAGTAGCAGGATACAAAATTAATGAACAGAAATCTCTGGCATTCCTGTACACTAATGATGAAAAATCTGAAAGTGAAATCAAGAAAACACTCCCATTCACCATTGCAAAATAAAGAATAAAATAGCTAGGAATAAACCTACCTAAGGAGAAAAAAGACCTGTATGCAGAAAATTATAAGACACTGATGAAATTAAAGATGATACAAATAGATGGAGAGATATACCATGTTCTTGGATTGGAAGAAAAAACACTGTGAATATGACTCTACTCCCCAAAGCAATCTACAGATTCAATGCAATCCCTATCAAACTACCACTGCCATTTTTCACAGAACTAGATCAAAAAAAATCACAATTTGTATGGAAATACAAAAGACCCCGAATAGCCAAAGCAATCTTGAGAACAAAAAAACGGAGCTGGAGGAATCAGGCTCCATGACTTCAGACTATACTACAAAGCTACAGTAATCAAGACAGTATGGTACTGGCACAAAAACAGAAAGATAGATCAATGGAACAAGATAGAAAGCCCAGAGATAAACCCACGCACATGTGGTCACCTTATCTTTGATAAAGGAGGCAGGAATGTACAGTGGAGAAAGGACAGCCTCTTCAATAAGTGGTGCTGCGAAAACTGGACAGGTACATGTAAAAGGATGAGATTAGATCACTCCCTAACACCATACACAAAAATAAGCTCAAAATGGATTAAAGACCTAGATGTAAGGCCAGAAACTATCAAACTTAGAGGAAAACATAGGCAGAACTCTCTATGACATAAATCACATCAAGATCCTTTTGGACCCACCTCCTAGAGAAATGGAAATAAAAACAAAATAAACAAATGGGACCTAATGAAACTTCAAAGCTTTTGCACAGCAAAGGAAACCATAAACAAGATGAAAAGACAACCTTCAAAATGGAAGAAAATATTTGCAAATGAAGCAACTGACAAAGGATTAATCTCCAAAATTTACAAGCAGCTCATGCAGCTCAATAACAAAAAAACAAACAACTCCATCCAAAAATGGGCAGAAGACCTAAATAGACATTTCTCCAAAGAAGATATACAGAGTTCCAACAAACACCTGAAAGAATGTTCAACATCATTAGAGAAATGCAAATCAAAACTATAATGAGGTATCATCTCACACCGGTCAGAATGGCCATCATAAAAAAATCTAGAAACAATAAATGCTGGAGAGGGTGTGGAGAAAAGGGAACACTCTTGCACTGCTGGTGGGAATGTGAATTGGTACAGCCACTATGGGGAACAGTATGAATGTTCCTTAAAATACTACAAATAGAAATACCATATGACCCAGCAATCCCAACTGGGCATATACCCTGAGAAAAACATAATTCTAAAAGGGTCATGTACCAAAATGTTCATTGCAGCTTTATGTACAATAGCCAGGAGATGGAAACAACCTAAGTGTCCATCATCAGATGAATGGATAAAGAAGAAGTGGCACATATATACAATGGAATATTACACAGCCATAAAAAGAAACAAAATTGAGCTATTTGTAATGAGGTGGTTGGACCTAGTATCTGTCATACAGAGTGAAGTAAGTCAGAAAGAGAAAGACAAATACCATATGCTAACACATAAATATGGAATTTAAGAAAAAAAATGTCATGAAGAACCTAGGGGTAAGACAGGAATAAAGACACAGACCTACTAGAGAATGGACTTGAGGCTATGGGGAGGGGTAAGTGTAAGCTGTGACAAAGTGAGAGAGTGGCATGGACATATCTACACTACCAAATGTAAAATAGAGAGCTAGCGGGAAGCAGCCACATAGCACAGGGAAATCAGGTCAGTGCTTTGTGACTACCTAGAGGGGTGGGATAGGGAGGGTGGGAGGGAGGGAGATGCAAGAGGGAAGACATATGGGAACATATGTATATGTATAATTGATTCACTTTGTTATAAAGCAGAAACTAATACACCATTGTAAAGCAATTATACTCCAATAAAGATGTAAAAAAAAAAAAATCTTCCAACAAACAAAAGCCCAGGACCAGATGGGTTCACAGGCAAATTCTATCAAACATTTAGAGAAGAGCTAACACCTATCCTTCTCAAACTCTTACAAAATATAGCAGAGGGAGGAACACTCCCAAACTCATTCTATGTGGCCACCATCACCCTGATACAAAAACCAGACAAAGATGCCACAAAAAAGAAATCTACAGGCCAATATCACTGATGAACATAGATGCAAAAATCCTCAGCAAAATACTAGCAAACAGAAACCAACAGCACATTAAAAGGATCATAAACCATGATCAAGTGTTGTTTAACCCAGGAATGCAAGGATTCTTCAACATATGCAAATCAATCAATGTGATACACCATATTAACAAATTGAAGGAGAAAAACCATATGATCCTCTCAGTAGATGCTGAGAAAGCTTTCGACAAAATTCAACACCCATTTATGATAAAAAACCTCCAGAAAGTAGGCATAGAGGGAACTTTCCTCAACATAATAAAGGCCACATATAACAAACCCACAGCCAACATCGTCCTCAGTGGCGAAAAACTGAAACCCTTTCCACGAAGATCAAGAACAAGACAAGGTTGCCCACTCTCACCACTATTATTCAACATAGATTTGGAAGATTTAGCCACAGCAATCAGAGAAGAAGAAAAAATAAAATGAATCCAAATCGGAAAAGAAGAAGTAAAGCTGTCACTCTTTGCAGATGACATGATACTCTACATAGAGAATTCTAAAGATGCTAACAGCAAACTACTAGAGCTAATCAATGAATTTGGTAAAGTAGCAGGATACAAAATTAATGCACAGAAATATCTTGCATTCCTATACACTAACAGTGAAAAATTTGAAAGAGATTTAAGGAAACACTCCCATTTACCACTGCAACTAAAGGATTAAAATATCTAGGAATAAACCTATCTAAGGAGACAAAAGACCTGTATGCAGAAAAGTATAAGACACTTATGAAAGAAATTAAAGATGATACAAATAGATGGAGAGATATACCATGTTCTTGGATTGGAAGAATCAACATTGTGAAAATGACTGTACTACACACAGCAATCTACAGGTTCAATGCAATCCCTATCAAACTACCACTGGAAGTTTTCATAGAACTAGAACAAAAATTTCACAATTTGTATGGAAACACAAAAGTCCCCGAATAGTCAAAGCAATCTTGAGATAGAAAAACGGAGTGGGAGGAATCAGGCTCCCTGACTTCAGAATATACTACAAAGCTACAGTAATCAAGACAGTATGGTACTGGCACAATAACAGAAATATAGATCAATGGAACAGGACAGAAAGCCCAGAGAGAAACCCATGCACACATGGTCACCTTATCTTTGATAAAGGAGGCAAGAATATGCAGTGGAGAAAGGACAGCCTCTTCAACAAATGGTGCTGGGAAAACTGGATAGCTACATGTAAAAGAATGAAATTAGAACACTCCCTCACATCATAGACAAAAATAAACTCAATATAGATTAAAGACCTAAATGTAAGGCCAGACACTATGAAACTGTTAGATGAAAACATTGGTAGAACACTCTATGACATAAATCACAGAAAGATACTTTTTGACCCACCTCCTAGAGAAATGGAAATTAAAAACAAAAATAAACAAATGGAACCTACTGAAACTTCAAAGCTTTTGCACAGCAAAGGAAACCATAAACAAGATGAAAAGACAACCCTCAAAATGGGAGAAAATATTTGCAAATGAAGCAACTGACAAAGGATTAATCTCCAAAATTTATAAGCAGCTCATTTAGCTCAATAACAAAAAAACAAACAACCCAATCCAAAAATGGGCAGAAGACCTAAATAGACATTTCTCCAAAGAGGATATACAGATTGCCAACAAACACATGAAAGAATGCTCAACATCATTAATCATTAGAGAAATGCAAATCAAAACTACAATGAGATATCATCTCACACCAGTCAGAATGGCCATCATCAAAAAATCCACAAACAATAAATGCTGGAGAGGGTGTGGAGAAAAGGGAACCCTCTTGCACTGTTGGTGGGAATGTAAATTGTTATAGCCGCTATGGAGAACAGTATGGAGGTTCCTTAAAAAACTAAAAATAGAACTACCATACGACCCAGCAATCCCACTAGTGGGCATATATACCCTGAGAAAACCATAATTCAAAAATAGTCATGTACCAAAATGTTCATTGCAGCTCTATTTCCAGTATCCAGGACATGGAAGCAACCTAAGTGTCCATCAAGAGATGAATGGATAAAGATGTGGCCCATATATACAATGGAATATTACTCAGCCATAAAAAGAAACAAAATTGAGTTATTTGTAGTGAGGTGGTTGGACCTGGAGACTGTCATACAGAGTGAAGTAAGTCAGAAAGAGAAAAATAAATACCATAGGCTAACACACATATATGGAATCTAAAAAAATGGTCATGAAGAACCTAGGGGCAAGACTGGAATAAAGACACAGACCTACTAGAGAATGGACTTGAGGATATGGGTAGGGGGAATGTTAAGCTGGGACAAAGTGAGAGAGCAGCATGGACATATCTACACTACCAAATGTAAAATAGATAGCTAGTGGGAAGCAGCCCCATAGCACAGGGAGATCAGCTCGGTGCTTTGTGATCATCTAGAGGGTTGGGATAAGGTGGGTGGGAGGGAGGGATACTCAAGAGGGAAGAGATATGGGGACATATGTATATGTATAACTGATTCACTTTGTTATAAAGCAGAAACTAACACACTACTGTAAAGCAATTATACTCCAATAAAGATGTTAAAAAAAAAAAAAAGGAAGGGTAGTAGTGGTATAGAGATAGACAAACAAGTTAGTGGAACAGAATATAGAGCCCAGAATCTAATACCCCTTCTCCCAAAATGTGAAAACTTATAGGTCAATGAAGAAATAATTTAGTCAGTAAATGGAACTGAAATCCCTCTTTCACATCATACAGAAAAATCATTTCCAAGTGAACTAAAGGCTTAAATATAAGAGATTAAACTTTAAAACATCCACAGCAAAATTACAAGAGAATATAAAGGCATCAAAGGATTCTTTAACAAGACATAAAAATACATGAACTATAAAAAAATAAAATTAAAACAGATTGCCAAATTCCAAAATCACTATACAATAAAATGGGAAAATAATCTAAATAGAGGGAGAAGATATTTGCAACACATAAAATGGACAAAGATTAGGTACTGGAATAAATAAAGAACTCCTACTAATCTGTTTTTTAAAATACAATAGAAAAAAATTGTTTTAAAAAAACTTTTAAACATATTACCAAGGGAGAAATACTTATGGCCAATAAATAGGGAAAGATGCTTGTAAAGAAAATGTAAATAAAAGCTCCAATGAAATAGAATTTTATACCCAAGAGATTGCTAACAAATTTAAAAACAAATCTGACAAATATCAAGAGTTGGTAAGGATGTTGAGTAGACAGTTACGTTTATATACTTTTACTCTGGAAATCAATCTGATGTTACATAGTCAAGTTTAATATGTGCACACCTATGAGGCCATGCATTTATCATAAAGAACATTGTCCATGTGCTCCAGGAGACATATATTCATTGTTTATGAAAGCAAAAACAAAAACTCAATATATTCCAAAGTCTATTTATAGGAGAATGGATTTATTGTAGAATATTCATAGACTGGAATACGATACAGTAATGAAAATGAATGAACTATTTCTGATGCATCAACATGGATAAATCTTAAAAGTATAATATTAACTTAAAAAAAAGCAAGTCACAAAATAATGATAGTACAATATGTAAAACAGATAAAACTAAATAATATGTTGCTTAGGGTTAAGTATGCATGTGGTAAAAATGTAAGGAAAGTCAAGGACATTGTAAAAACATGTCTTTAGGACTGTGGTGTCCTTTGAGGAAGAGAAAGGATATAATTGAGGAGGAGCACACAAAATAATTCAAAGGTATTGGTAATGTTCTACTTTTTAACCTGAGTGGTAGTATATGTTCATTCATTTTATTGATCTTCTTCAAAAGCTGTGAATTTAATATTAATTCACTTGTGTAATATAAAATATTTTGTAATTTTTAAAGTAAAATTGTCTGCCAGGGTGAAATTCATTAGGAGATATTCCAATAGAAAAGTATCTCAATAGTTGAATTCTGACTCTTCTGCAGAAAGTTAAACACATTTAATTTGAATAAAATTCAATTAGTATGTATCTTAAAATACATTTATTAATAAAGTAGTATATAAATGAACTGTTTTGGGGTATCAATTTCTCAATGCTAAAAATACTGGGTTGAATTTGTTTAGGCATAAAAGATAAAGGGTATAAGACCTTATTAATATTTCAAGTTTTGCTGTTATTTTATATATTAAGAATATATGTATAGCTCATATTGCAAGGACTTTTATCAATCATTTATTTTGAGAATGTCTTCATATAAATAAGGATATGTTTATTAAAAATAATATGACTCCCTATGATATATTGTACAGATGTATACTATACATATTATATATCTAATAGATTTAGATATGATTTTATTGCCACTTTTAGAAAAGTCATATTTAATAATAGGGAATTTTTTAAAAATAAGTAATGTCTTGCATTTTAAGAGCTTAATATTATGATACTCAGTGTTCATAATTTGCTTGCTTGAAAAGTACTGATTTAAACTTACCTACATGTTTGAAATCGTGAAAAGACCACATCTTACAATGAGAGAAGACGCTTTAGAAAATAATTCCCATTTGCCCTTCAAAAAATTTACAAATGTATCCTTACACAAATGCTCCAGAAATGACCCAATATAAAAATACCAAGCTCAAGTATTGAAAAGACATCTAATATGAGACTTTTTAACATTAGCAGCAACCCAAAGGCTTACTTATAAGGGATTTTGACACCCAAGTTAAGAAATGATAACCAAGCAACTTCTTCCAAAAAATAGATTCTAAGAAATGTAATCCGTACTTAATAACTCAGTTGTGGAAATCTGATTTGATTTTCTTTAACAGAAAATGAAGGAAAAGTAATGAAAATCAATCATTTTAATTTACAGGTGGCAAATAATTCATTTCAGTCATCAATTATTCAAGCATAATGAACTTCTGAAAAATCAGATTACAGAGTTAACAGATTGAGTCTATTTTTATCAAATGTCTAAAATTAGCCAAAACTTAAGAACTGTTTCATGTTCATATTCAAAGGCCAAACTCAAGTTTATAATTCGTTGGGAATCAAAGAAATCCTGTTTGTTTAAGATCTGGAGGAATTTAGTTTTTGCCACACCAACATACTTTTAAAGAGCATAAACATGAATGTGGCAAATTTATAGATGCTACTTAGTAAAATGTATATGTAGGAGACAATACTGCAATATAGACATAATTTTTTTAGAAATAAATGTGTGCCATATATGAAACTAGACAAAAGTTTTTAGTAAGAATAGAATTAAAAGTAGTGCAGCTTTATTTTTAACTAAACAAAACATTTCAGGTTAAGATCTTTATTCTACAAACCTGAGTGCCTAACTCAGTCATTTTGTAAATTGGTCCTTTAATACATACAGAGAATATACGTATGCAACTATATATATGTGATATATTAATCCTCAGAGCAAATGGCTAATTATAATATGATTAGGCTATAATATTAGTAATTAGATTTACTTTAATTATACTTTAAAATACCATTACTATAGGCTTGATTTTGAATTATCATTTAAGTAATGATCATTTTATCTTTAGTATGGTGAGGATATAATATTTTCATAAATGACTACATATAAGAGGATATTTAACTAAAGAAAATAAGTTATTATAAACCCGTACACTAAATCACATTATCCATATCTTTTTAATACTGCAGAGCCTCTAGAATCTTTAATTGCTAATTATTAGCTGCTTAAGAGAGGATCACTTTTACTAATTCAAGTGATGTAAATTTGGTCTCTTCAGATATTTCATATAATCATTATTATTAATGAGGTTTTAATTATTGTACTTGCTAATAATGTGGAGAAAATAAGAGCAGGAATGGAGCTATTATTCCTAGAAATTAAGTAAATGAGAAAAATAATTTTAGAATATCAATTTAAAAATGAAATTCATATGAATTGCTCTCTGATTATGTGTTAATAATAAACCTATTACATTTGTGAGTACACATAAATCTAACTGATAAAAGATTTCCATGCCAAGTGAATATTTTTATGATATAAAAGCACAAATATTTAGTCTTAAACTAAAAGATTTTGTCATTTATTATCTAGCTATGAATATAACTTAATTTTAAAACATCTACAACAAAAGACAGTAAAGAGTATATCACTGTCATTAATTTCATAGGACTAAATTAAGGCAGACCTTTTGATAGCATGTTGAATGTTCCATATTTGATACTGTATTATCCACATAAGATCTTGCTAGGTGACAAGGTTACCCTACCATAATGCCAGCTGGTAAACATTTGACGTTGGAGTCTCCAGAATCCCTCTAATGGCAGTGAGAATATACCATTATCAGTATTGTATTGGACACCAAAAGGAATTGATTGAGAATGATACCCATAGAGACCACTGGCTGCTAAGAAGGATACGATCAGTGCCAGGAAACAGCACTGCACCTTTTATCATTTCTCCCATGATGCACCCTACTGACCACATGTCAACTGAAAACAAAAATGAAATGAAGATAAACAAGAAGACAGGAATAGAACAGCAAATAAACGAAAACACTTGCCTACCCATGCCATGGAGCAACAGTCTGACCTTTTGCTGACTGGATAAGAGGCCAGTCTTACAGTGCTTTAAAACAGTGGATGGGAAGAACACAAGAATGTCAGGACCCTTTCTGCTATGTAACAATGCCACTCAATGCCACCTAATGTATGATAATATTATTTTGCAATTATAATTCAATGATTAATTTAGTTTCTGATTTAAAAGGTGTAATTTGCATTCATCTGCTAGAATCCTACTGATTTGTATTGTAAATTATTTTAGATTGTGTTAATATGGGGAATATGCAAATTGGCTTTTCTTTCATTCTTTTGTATACTAGGAGAAAAAAAAGAAAGAAAAGCTGAGCTGCCAGCAACCTCAGAAGAAAGGGTTTCTTTTATAAAACACACTTACTCTTATTTATAAATATGAATAAATTTCCAGAAGTGAAATGCCAGTCCAAGAATGAGTGTTTGGAATATGCTGGTTCAGTTTCATTGACTCCCATCAAAGGAGCATGCTTCTAAACTGGAAGCCTTGTCTTATCCTCATAAGCACGGTTGCTTTATAATGGTAAGAAATGCTGGCTTTCAAAACAAGGTGGTTTGACATGAAATGAACAACATGACTTAAAGAAGTGACACTTCTTCTGAGACTGTGAGTCAAAAGAAACCTGGAATTCAAGGTGAAATTACAGTGGTCTTTCTGCTATTGCCAGTTATCATCCAGAACTTAAAACCAGGAAGCTAGGGTAGAGGATACTCAGGGAGGGGCAAAATGGGGAAGCAAGAAAGTGAAATCTTTAACTATACTCGGTTACTCACGCGTTCCTATTAAAACCCAGAAAGAAAGATAGGTCATTCTTATGGGGGAAAATAACCTAGAAGAATAAGGGAAGTTGAGGGGGAACAAATAGGGAAAGGCATTAGGATAGCAGCAGCACACTATAATTTTTCTCCAGTTAGTCTTCAAATTACATCTTGTAATTTGACAGTAACCTTACAGAATTCCTCATAAGATTCTTTCCAGTGTGAAAATCTCAGGTTAAACTCAAAGTTTCCAAAGTTTGACTTAACATCTAAACAGAGTGATCACTTCAAAGAAATGGTTATACCTTTGAAGGTGATAAGCATACCCAGAGAAGCAAATTAGTTTTGCTTCCATTTTAGGAAAGCAAGTGACATGCAAAAATATCAGGGAAAGATAGAGCAAACAGTTGTGCATCCCTTTGTTATTAATGCATTTGTAATTCCAGATAATATCTGTCTCACAAGAGGTTGGTATTTTAACTTGATTAAAGGAGAAAAAAAATCTCTGAAATGGTATTTGCTTTTGAATTGCAAATATTCTTACCATACTGTCCAAAGTGACCAGTCTAAGTTGTTATTTACCATGTATCTATTTTTTATAGATATTGTGGGAGAGATAAGTAAAAAATATACAGCTATAAACTCAGTAAGCAAGTTTTCTTTTGCCTGCATCCATTCAAACATTTGGAAAAGGCTATTTCTGCCACAAACCTATCTGCTAGTTAGAAAACTTCTATTTCTATTTTTTATTTAATGCAAAAAAAATCTCTTCTATGTTATTTCTGGCAGAAACTCATTTTTTTCTCCTGCAGAACCAACTCCATTGCTTTCTAAGTTACTTCAAGTTACTTCATCTCTCTTTTCATCCTCTAAAATGTGGATGATAGACAGTATTTATCATATAAAAATTTTTTAAGATGTAAAAGGATTATGCCTGGTAAAGAGCCTTCCACATTGCCTGGTACATAGTAAGTTCTCAATAAATGTTAGTTATGTATCATCATGTATTATATATATATAACATATTCATATACATATATAAGTATGTGTATAAATATATACATATATAAATTATATACATATATACATATATAAATTATATGTTGGAATTAAATATATATAGCAAAGGCTCATTTATTTTATATTTATATAATATTATATTGTATCTTGTATTTATATATATAATTAAGAAAATTTTTCCAATGAGGGAAGCTTACTCACTGGGCAATACTTTTCACTGCTGAAACCACTTAGAAAGGCATTCCACATCACAGCTGACTCTATGGAACTTCTCTCCATTATCTAAACAGGAATTACCCTGTTCCCTAATCCAAATAATAATCTTAAAATATGTGAATATAATCTATGATCTCCAACCACTATTCTAAAACTGGAAAATTTTCATCTTTCAGATTAAAATCCTTTGATTTTCACTCTCCCTCAGCTATGCCTTTAAACAACAGCAACAACAATAACAACAGATGACCTACATGGAACCTTTGTCCTGGTATTGCTTCAATATCAGTTGGTTCTAGACTGTTGTTGGTTTAATAACTGCTATATCTCCCGGTTCTCATTTGTGTGGCTCTGCTGGATACAGATATTTCAAAGTAAAAGGAGAACAGTTTTGGAAGTTTATCTTCATGTCAGAAGCTAAAATAGACAATAGATCACAAAGCTTTCACATAAAAATAATGCAGAGAGATATAAACTCAAAATCTGAACTACTGATGAATATACTGAATTCCGTTTTCTTTATTTAATGTATCTTTTCTGAGTAATAATGCCCTGGAAATCTCTCCAATTTCCAAATTCCATTTAACTTCCCTCAGGATTCACTATTCCTACAGACTATCCATGCTTATGCCATGGAAATGCTAAGCCTTGTGCCTGGAAATGATAAGCTCTATTATTATAAATTACAAAAGTAGAGTATATGCACATGAATTTATATAGATTTTTATTACTCAAGACAGGATGATTTCTCAAGAGAAAGCCATTGCACCAAATTTTATTAATTAGTCATCACAACTAAAACAGGAACTAGGCAATAAAAGAATTTGATACTAAATCTTGTTGGGACCAGGGGTAATAGTAAGCCTTCCCTCATCTAATATGCATATCTGCTTATCAGGGTGAAACTGGATTATTCTATGAAAATTTCAAGATATTCCAATGAATACTGACTGTGAATAGACCTTAGAAGAAATTGGCAAATTCAATCACAGTTGGAAACTGGATTTTGATGCGTTCTGAGACAGTCTGATATGGTATTTGGGTCTCCATAAGAGTTTTGTACACTAATGCTGCCGAGGTAGAATTCTGGTTGCTTTTATGGTTCTGATTCATTACATTTCCCCTCTCATCATCAGTATTCCCAGAGGCAGAGAGCAGATTCATTTGCAACTGTGACAGGCAGAAACTGAGTCACTTTCCTTAGAAGGAATGTTAAGTAAGTTTTGGTGTTACTAAAATATGGTTATAAGTTTTCTAGGTGAGAAAATCTCAAGTGTATTATTTGTCAGGCATTAGATTATACTAAATTATCTTTTTTCTACTCTAGCCAAGTGACAGAAATGATATAATATCGGTCGTGGCAGTTTAAATCTAAACAAAGAAAGCACTTTATTGCTACTTCCACACCCCAGTGGCTTGGACTGTGATCTATGATGGAATATTTTTTGGACTATGTGAGCTTCTAACCAGCAACCTGGCAGATGTTTCCTATCTAGGAGATTATGCGGCTCTGGTAACGCAATTGTGAGACTACACTGTTTTTCTCCTTAACCTAATTATATCTTTATTTAGCATAGGATTCAGACAATGGGATTTGATAAATTTTCTTTCAATGAATACTTCAAAGTACAATAGGAAGAAGATTTAATATGGTTTTCTAAAATCTGAACATCATTTCTTTGAAAAGTTTGTTTTAAAAGTTAATTAGATATTTTACAAAAGCACATTGTTTTAAACTTCAGCGCAAACATGGAATTATAAAAGGCTACTGATATGTATAAATAAAATGTGAATGTACCTACTTTGTACTTGTGAATCTCAGTAAAAAAAAAAAAAAAAAAATTCACAGAAAACAATGCTAAATATTCTAATTCCAGGAAACAGAGGAAGATTTTCTCCTTGAGACTACCTGTTTAACTTGCTTTTCTTTCTTTATGATTTCTATGGCATCATATTAATGGCTAACCTTTATTTTATAAATGTTATATCACTGATTTGCTTTTTTAACAAAACAGAAGAAAATCATTTAAACTTACAACAGAGGAGAATATCTTTAACTTTATGTTAAATTATAAATAAAACTGTAGACTAATGAATTTTCAAAATATTCTTTCATAAAAAGACAATTTTTTACTGCAACAAAATATTTTAAATTGTCATCTTTAAAATCGTGTAATTCTGCAGTGTACACAAATAAGGAATTTAAAGAAATCCTGATGTTGAAAAAAATTTTTTTTTTCTTTAAACTTTTCATGTTCTGATGAATAAATAGTAAATGCTGGCTCTGAATGTCTCACATTATCACCAAATTAATTACAAGCTCCCTGAAGATTCGGGTAATTATCCTCACTTCATTCTGCATATCAACTTGAAGAAGTGCTTTAGTAAGTGACAAACTATTCATTTTCTTTCCTTTTACTAATTCACAGATAATTTTGGTTTCTCATCACTTGAGAAATTTTTTTATTCTAGGTGGTCTTTTGTTTATTTCTATTTTTTTTAGTTTACCTAATTCAATTTGAAGGTTATTTGGGCCGGAGTGCCCCCAAACTAACTTCATACCATAAAAACTGAAGTTCCTTATCTTTTAAAGGTATTTACAGGTATGTGCATGTTTGTAAACATCTAATGTTTTATATATATCAAATGATATCATCACAGCAATCCTGTAAGGCAGGCAAAGGAGGTATTTTATAAAGTAAATTGAAGTTGGTAGGAGATGTCACATGACTAAAGCTAAGAGGAACAGAGTAAGTTCTTGTAGCCCTTATGCGCTGGAGACTCATTTGACTGCTGAAGGGAGAAAGAGTCCATAATAGGTATCACTGTTCACAAACTTTGTCCTAAGGGCCAATCGGGCCAAGGGCAGTTTGAATGGAATAGAACAAGTAGTGACTAAGGAATGTGTTTTGTTGTTTGCAGTTTTACCCCCTCAAGTAGTTCACTTTATTTTTGAAGATCTTTCAGTACTCTGCCTACAGAACTGTAGAGGGATAAGGAAAAATAATATGCTTTTAAACCTTTCTATATCCATTTCCGGGAGATAGGGGACTCCTGGGGGACGCAGCAGTCCTAGTGGAGCTTTGTCCATGGTCACTTAATAGCTCCTCTCCAAGGCATCAAGGAGTCAAGGTCCATCTCCTCAATTTCTTCCTTCTGTTCCACCCCCAAAGCCTGTTCTCTGTGTCTTCCCTTACTTTCTGCCCCCTTTCTGTGTATCTCTCTCAATTTCTTTTAACACCTTCATGCCTTATCCTGCCCTTTGTTACATTCTGGCCTACTCTAAATTTCTTGGGAGAGGGATTTTGCTCTTATAACTCTGTCCTCCTCGCATCTGTTCAGATCACCTCAGAATCTCCAGCTCCCATTCTAGTGATTCTCACCTTACTCTGATTTTCTCAAAGTAATAATAATAGAGAAGAGTATTCACAAATTCATGGTGAAAATATATTCTTTTTAGCAAATACAAAGAAAAAATTTTTCTTATTTTTTCAAATGTTTGTGATTATTGGCAATTTGTTTATGGGCATGAAAGAATGACTAATTTTTACATCCCAATTTTATTTAAAGTCATAAATTATATATTATTTGAGATAACATTGTACTACCGTAATATTAGATAGAAGATGCAGAATATAGCAATGTATTAGTTGCAAAAGTTTACTAGGAAGTAAGCAGAGTTATTTCAAAGAGGGAAGAAGGATTAAGAATATCTATCTGTACTAGATGGATATAATAATCCACAACCTCCAATTTTTGTTCACCTTACTTTGATTATTCCCAATTTTCATTTGTTCAGGTTTAGAAAAGATATGATAGTCAGTTAATCTGAGGATGTTTTCTTCATTTCTTCAAATATATTTTTGGTAAATCATTCTCTGTTCCTTAATAACCTGGCTTCTTGGAAAGATTATATGTACATCCTTTTCTTTCTAACTGAAATTTCTCATGTTCTCAGAGGGAAAGGCAAGAGGCCGTGTTTTAGCAATCTGTCAGCTTTAATTGGAGATAATATGCTTGAGGTCCAGAAGTTTCAAATGAATATGGTGTGCCTATTTTTAACATTTCCCAGGTCCAGAGAACTTTGGCCAGAACTCAAAATAAAGGAATATCACAGACCTTGCTCAAAAAAGGTGCTACCATTTGAAGTAGAATGGAAAACATAAGGTAGAAAAATATATTTGAAAGAAGCAGGCTTAAGGAAAGAACTGGTATTATATGAAAACTATACTGGTTTTATATGAGACTTCAGTAATCAAGAAAACAGCATGCCCTGGTTGGGTTGTGGGGTGGATGGAAGGAGTCAGGAACTAGATAGTCCTTTAAAAAAACAAAAAACAAAAAAAAACTTCTAAGGAAGTATCATAAAACTGCTTTACTGTAAGTTATTATTTAAAAAACCAAAATCTTAATGAAATATAAAGTCACTGATGCCTCTTATATGATCATTGGACTATGTAAATAAAATAATGGACCTGGCATATTCATTGTTCTCTGGCTTGAAATTCATCATGGGCCCAAGAATTATTAATGATACTATATATTTTGTCAGCATATATGCTATGAAATAGGTTTTAATCATAAAACCATAATGAAAATTGAGTGTATAATAGTATATGTTTATATAATTAAGAAACTCTTTACACAAGAAAAACAAACACTTTATAAAGGTTCCTTTGGATATTAAAAAAGCTAGCAAACTAATAAATCGAAAAGTAAATATGTATGTATGTAGGTTCCAACACTTTTAGTCATCAAGAAACTACCTTGTGATACCATCTGGATCGTATCAATAGTCAAGAAACCCACACAATGTTTCTCAAAATCCAAAATGTTAAATACAATTTTAACAGAGGAAAATAGCTAAAACTTTGGTCGTCAATGATAATTTCATAAGATTTTCCCAATTTTTCAAGGTGTTTTACTACTTTTACTTAGGGTCCAGATTTTAAAAAAAGAGCATTAAAAAGTTCTGTTCAGAGAGAGGAATAATGTTGATTATGATGATAGAGTATTATAACATCATTTTTCAGCTTCAGAGAAATTCAACAGAAATTACTCTGAATAATTCTAAGTGAATTATTCAATTAGATTGTTTTTTTAAGTCTCTGAAGAATTTTGGAAGTAGTCAAGGTATAAACTAGCATATACTAAAATCTGATATTACTTCCAGTAAATGCTGGAATCATTTCAATATGTTAAAATATTGGTATGATTCTTCTCCCTATAAATAAGCTCCATCAGCCCCCAAACTTGTGTCTGATCATCATGGCCTAGTGAAGTTGCTTCAATGCTCTGATCCCTTTATTATTGGTAGTAAGCTCTAATCACAAAATGATAATAACTTCATATAAAAATTAATGAAACAATTCCACTCAAAAACATATAGTACATGTAATCCATTGTTTAATAGGGATTTCTATGGTTTAGTTTAATTTTTAAATATAGTCATGACTAAGACATTAAATTATAATTTTAATTATAGGCAAAATGAATTCCAATGCATCTCATCTGAAAGTTATTTACCCATATTTAAGTAAAATTTAACTTAAGCAAGATATTTTCCACTATAATGACTTTATGTAACTTCCCCACTGACTTATAGGCCAGCAATATATGGCACTAGGCTATCGGATACCAGTAGTTTACATAATCATCACAGGAGATAAAGGAATACAGAATACAAACCCTTATCACAATCTACATTTTGTGTATTGGGGTTTATTTAATTTCTAGAACCATATTTATCAAGGATATATATTTTATGTATTGAAATTTGCACAATTTACTTAAAAGTTCTAAACATTTTTCTAAAAAATAAACTAGGATAAAAGGAAAAACTGACCTCCAAGAGAACAATTTCTGGAAGAATGTAGAATTATCAATATGGTGCTATTATCTTTGCTTGTTTATCTGAAGGGTATTTTGGGTTCAAAAGTGTTTTAATTTTTCCTAATTTTATTGGCTTTTAAATTTAATACTGCTAAAATAAGAGAAAAAGAACCCTGATAAATGCCTGAATAGCTAAATTAGATCTCAGAGAACCATGCTACATGGGAATCAAGTGACTGTAACAACAATGTCACACGGGAATGAGATATTTTGTAACATTTTGTCTTTGGGAATTGATTGAGAAGTTCTGGGTTTTTTCAATCTGAAATGTACTGTACCCCAAAGACAAAAGCACACACACATGCACACACACACAAATTTCTACTTTTGTATGAAATCAATACATACGAATGTGAATTACAATATTGTTCAAACGAACTTTGTATGTAGTTGATTTGTATGTAATTGATCCTCAAAATAAATTCAATAACTAATTTAAAGTAAAATGAAATATTATCATTTAAATACATAATCAATATAAAAATTGAGATATTTTACATGTTTTCTTTTTATATCTTCAAAATCCAGTAGGCATTTTGCACATATAACACCTCTGAATTCAGACTAACCATATTTCAAGAGCTAATGTGGCTAGTGGCTACCTATTGGATAGTATAGTTGTAGAAGATGTCATTACTATTATATTACTATTGGAATTTAGAGAATATCTTATTCATATACAGCAGAATAAACAAATGCCTACATTAAATGCATGGTCATTGTGGCATCAACTTTTTATTGTCAGATTTTTTTTATCATTGGCCTTTTCTTCTATTCCTACTAAATAACAATAATAATCTTTCTTACATTATAAGAGTTCTTAATAGAGCTTTCTTATTAGTCAAATACAATACTTAATAGTTATGGATCACATGTTTACTGCCAATTTCTAAAAACCTTCCAATGTAATAAATATATTGAACTCACTCTTGCATTATCATTGTTAAAGTTCTCAGCTGTTGTACTTAGATTTGCACAATTGTGTTTAACAGGGTATTTCTGTATTTATAAAAATATTTTTTCTTTAATATGTAAGCTTTCTTATTGATATATTATAAACACATATATGTGCCTTTGTTAAAGAGTGAACTTTTGATCCTTTCAGAAATATACCAGCTCTTTTAATAATTCCAAATCAGAGATACCTGTTCAAGAAATTTCTGATGGAATCTAGTAGAAGACTAAGTGGTAGAACACAAATCAACTTGCTTTTTTTTTTAATTGACTATACTTCTCACATTGTATATTTCATTTCTTTAATTCTAAATTTCATTGGAAAAGCATGTCTAAGTCACATCTCTAAGTCAGATGAGGCAAGCCTATTTTAAACCCACCTGACCTCCTGCAATTTGAATAATAATTATGATTTTTAAATGTGGAAGTTCTTGTTTGAAGGAAGATGTCCTATATTAAACTATTTAAGACTGGATATAGTGTCAAGAGTAATTCAAATCAATAAAGGCGTGGACAGAAGCTTAAGATGTCAGCAAGTAGAGAAATAATTATGCCTAAATTTGTTGCAGCATAAAATGGTTTTAGAAGGGAGATGGATAATACTTGCAAATAGTTACTGCTATTTTGAGTTACAGATAAGAAAGTTTAAGAAGAAAAAACCCATTGAAAATTTAATTAAAACAAACCATTGAGGTATGTAGTCTTCAGTACTGGTCAGATTAGAGAAATAATCACTTTTTTTTAGTCACAGTTATACCACTTACCCAACTTTTTGCTTCTATCTTTACTCTCCTGGCAAAATCATTATGTGTTTAAAGGGAGAGAGAACAAAACAGGTAAGGCTGCAGCAAAAAGGTACAAGGATACAGTCCCTTCCTGGAAAGAGGATTTTGTGGCGAACCATTTCTCCCATAATGCATCCCACAGACCATATATCCACTAGAATAAGAGAGAGGGAAGTGAAGAAAAGGGAGGAAAGTAAAGTTAACTAAGATAATTGATCTCTGAAGGAGAAGGAAAAAGAAGCATTTGATTAGAAGGTACAAATTTTGTCTCCCACCAAAAGTTGGCCAAAAAGGTGAGTTAAAACCAGAAATATAATATCACATAAACAACATCTAGTATAAGAACTCAAATTAATTTTTAAAGTTACTTTATGAGTGCCTTAGGTTGCCCTTTAGTGCCATAAAATGGTAGCATGGAAAAGCAGCAGCTTAATCAAAAGTATCTCCATGCCAGGTGACAGCTAAAAGCCACCAAAGGGTTTTCGATGTCATTTGCTGGATGCAGAGAAAATAATCTTAATAGACCCTTAGGGATGGCTGTTTCCATTTTCTATTCTATTCAGTTACACAGAATAGGGCAACTAGAGACTCCCTTTTTCTTGGTCCAAAATAAGGTACATGCAACCAAATCCAAGAAACTAGGAAATGGCTGGAACCATGGTTTAGGCAGAAATATTGGAATCCCTGGTATTCAAGACTTAGTTTTTCCTTCAGAAGTTATTCTTGTAAATAAATACCAGTTTTTGTTTCTGTTTGAAATATTTCAAGAAATATTTCTTGAAATATTTCAAGAAAAAGATGCATAAATAATTTGCACATGTATAAAGGAGTCATGACATAAATAAAGTATTATTAAAGTGTTAAAAAGTTGTTACACACATATGTTCCTCAATTGTCATACTTGTTAACAAAACAGGCTTCACCTTCTCTTACTCATCTTTACCCTCTTCCAACTCGCTTTTTAGTAAGGACAAAGGGAACTCTGGGGCAGAAACATTAGGCTAAAATGCTCCTTGGGGAAGGAAGGCAGGGTTCGGTGCACAGGGTAGCTGGGCATGCCTGTTGTCAGAGCAAGCAGGTTCCTCTGCATGATAACCTTTATCCGGTATAGAGGTGAGAGCAGCACAAGGGTGCTAGGTGTGCTTTCTGCATGGATCAGGAGAAGCCAAAAAACTAAGGCAGGAACTTGCAATCCTTTCTAGTGAGGGAAGAACAAGGGATGAGATCACATGCCATCTGTACAGCAAAGGTCTGAAAATCCATGAGCAAATTCAGAACACCCTCCCCCCCAGATTCTTGTAGATTCTTGATTTCTTGAATTTTTTAATTTGTTCCCACTTTGATTTTTTAAAAATAACTTATGAAGAATGTATACAACTATCTTCTTTTCCAAATAAGTTAGGTGTGGTATTGCCTTGGGAAGAGGACTAGATTTTCCTCTTCCAAGTCAAAATGGATTAGAATTCTGCCATTGTCCAACAAAGTAAACCTGACCTTCCTAAGAACCCTTTCCCTTCCTCTGCACAAATGCACAAAAGTATTGGCTCTCTTCTAATCTGGAAGGGCACAAAGAAATTTTTTAAAACTTTGGTGGCCAGGGAATTTTCATAAAAGTACTCTGTAGCACCTATACATAAAAATACAATGATAATTATTTCTATAAAACTTATAGATTGCCAGGAACTAAATAGAATAGAATATCAAAATTAGTATGAAAGGTACCCTGAGTGCATGTATACAATTCTAATTTAAGACAAGTTTAATTCCTAAATATAGTGGATGTGTTTTTTAATACACTTCATTACTTATTAGAGATATTCTTTTCAAAATAATATATTGCAATGCTTTCTAATAAGTATTTTTATAAATCCTTCATTTTAATAAAATCAAATTGGACTACATTTTGAAGATTCTACCTTTTCTTTTAAAGTGTTCATGAATACTAGATTTTCTTCATAAAATCAATAGCGTAAAATTTAATACTTTTCTCTCTCTATGGTTTTAGGATTTATAAAAACTTACTAGGCAATTGCTACCTTAACTATTACTTATGGGACACTTTAAAGTATTAAAGAAATTCTTATCCAACTTGAACAATTTGGATTATTCTAAATTGACTGTGCATTGAGCATTTGTGAATATTCTTGCTCCAAGGATTTGTGGTATCTTTTTATTTGTCTTTTCCTAAGACTAGAGCCATCAATCTAAGAAGTGACATAAAGCCAAATGGCTAAATGCAGTAGATAGATTTCTTCCTGTTTATACTCACTTTGAGCTGAGCTGCCACCTAAATAGCAATTTTTCTCAATATCTATAGCATGTATGTTAATCAGTATCCACTTGACTGTTTAATCAGACTCCATTTACAATTCTTTTTAGCTATGACATTTCAGTGTTCTTCTAACCAAGCTTACTTCTCAGAAACATCCTTTACATGTTTAATGAGTGGTTCTTCGTAGTAATATTTTTTAAAAAACCTCTGAATATGAAAGCTGGCAGCCTTATTTTTTAAAAAGTTCATATACATGAGAGAGAACATTACTCTTGGCTATCTAAAACACGTACTCATTTTCTTCACAGTTTCTTTGGCTGGTACTCAGAAGCATCCTTACCGTTCTCCTTGTAGCCCATTCCCAGAATAACCTCGGGGGCCCTGTAATAACGTGTCACCACATAAGGAGTCATCATGAAGCTTGTGCCTGCTGTCCTGGCCAGTCCAAAGTCTAGGATTTTCAATGTACAATCAGACTTGACTACAATGTTACTTGGTTTCAAGTCCTGACAATAGGAACAAGAGAAGATATTAAAAGCTAGCATCAAATGGAACATGTGATTTCCATCTACTCAATCAACATGGCAGTCTTGCAATAGCACTGATGGGTGCCCGCCTGCCATTGACTGTAGAGCCCTATGTAAAGCAAAAGAGTACTTCCCAAAAGAAGTTTACAATTAGTTTTGGGATTTCTTTGTTTTAACATCCTCAGAAACTTTTTTAAACCCAGAAGAGAATTGTATCATTTTTACAATTTAGTCTCATCTTGGAAAGAGGTTTTTAGAAAAAAAACATCATTTATTGTCATGTTAGGTTTCTCCTTATGGCAACATAAACCTTTTAGTTTATACTTCATTTCTAGGCCAGACAGAAGAGCAGATCAGGGCTGCTGTCTTTATGTGACCAGAAACATTGGAAATGAACTGCCTTGTTTCAGCTGCACATATGACTCTGCCAGTCAGAATTTCTGAGAAGCCTTGGAAGCTGACTCTCAATGAGCTGAAACAAAATGTTAAACAAAACCAACTACAGTGTGCTAAAGTCTCCTCCTACACATTAGTGAACTATGTGCTAATTCTATAGTAAAATAAATGAAGTACATTATATTTAACCAAGCTCCCCTACATAAAGAAAATAACCTACAGTTGCTCTTTCTCTTCTCCACAAGCATCTTCATTATAATTCTGGACTAAGTATTCTTACCCTATGAATAATTCCAGCAGAGTGAAGGTGCTTGATGCCACACAACATTTGGTATAGCAGGTAAGACATTCGCTCGTGGTCTAACTCCATCTGAATCACCTGACACAAGTTGGCATCCATCAGTTCCATTACTAAGTAACTGCAAGGTAAATCCACATTGTAAGTTCCAAATCACAAGACATGTGAAGTCCCTCAAACAAGTCAGGATCCTCTCCTAAATCTATAAGTTTCCGAACTTCCCAGCTCAACTTTTGACTGAATTAAGTATATGAAAAACCTCCAAGTATTGCATGCATGTTAGCCATGGTAACTCTGCCACAAAGATGCTAATAGAAGTAGCATTTATTAGTGTGTGGTTCCTATCCATATATTTTGTACCTTCATCTTGTTCTCATTTTTCCCTGAATTCCCTGAACTCTTTCCCGTGTATTATGATTACAAATAAGAAAAAAAATTCAGAATAGCATCTTCCATTAAACGCAAGGTATCTGTGTTAAATAAGACAACGTGCTAGGAGTCACTTCCTCTCCTCTGCTTATTGTCATTATACTTCTGGAAGGTTTTTTTGCACAAAATCAAAGGTACCACAAAAATAGAAAGAAAGATTAAGGATGATTTTTTATTGTGTCCGTCATTAATATTTCTCAAAGTGAATTGACTCATTCTAGAAAGTTCACAGAATAAATTAAAAATAAGTAAAAATATAGAATAACTAGTAAGTCTTCCCTGATTCTGACTGAACTAAAGAACATGGGGCAACAAAGCACAAAGAGCCATAAGGCCAGAAAGTAGCAGAAGTGTCTTTCCAGGAAGAAGCGGCAGAAACAGAAACTTCTCTCCTGTCACTGGATCCCTTTCATTTGCCGCCAGTTCTTACCTCCCTTTGATCTCTACAAGGGATTTCATTCATCTGATTTTTGTTAATATCACTTGAGTTATTTGAATGTTATGCTCCCCCTTCCTTCATGAGTTTTGTTACTTACACATCTTGGAACTCCTCCAGCGTTTTCTGGGGTGTGAAGACATTTAATAAACTAATAATCTGGAGAAGAGACAGTGGAAGGGACAGAAGAAGGAGAGAAAGAAAAGGGGAGAAAATTAATTATTTAAAAAGCATATTTAAACAAGCACTTATTCCAACTCAAAGTCACATATTAGTGCTATGGTGGATATAGAAAAGTCGGAAAAATTTTCTAGAACTGTCTCATAGAACATTCAAAAACGTATTCAGAAAGGACATGTAATCTGTCTTCAGGTTAAAATGCAATTAAAAAGCTCAAATTCTTAGGCAGAGAAAAGAGTCACAAAAGATATATGATTGTGATATTGCTTTAGAGTGTGATTCTCCTTAGTAAATATAGGGTTGTAATGTAACTAAACAAAAAAGAGGAAAAGCCATGTAAGAAAAGTAAGGCAGCAGTGAAATAACCAGCAAGACTTAGCAAGGCTATGTCTTCCTCTAAATGAAAAGGTGGTGTTTAAGTCAAGGAGATGTTCTATGTTAAGGAGGTATTCTAAGTCAAGATTTTTTTGTGTTGTTACTTTAGTTTTTTTTCTTCTATTTCACACTCAAATATTATTTAAACTAATGCTCCAATGGTATGTGTGGGGAAAGGTATATCTTGGATGATATCAATGATGAATTTAATGGCAAATGTATTTTAAGTTATAAAAATGATTTTTTAACTTTTTTGTTTCCTGCTTTAGTTATTTTATATATTAGGTAGTAAAGAAGTTTACCTTCTAGCATAAGTAAATGTTAAAAGGAAAAAACCTTTGTTTTATGCAAATAGATTACATACATAAATAACTCAAAATTGTCTTTCAGCTAAATATTCTGTACTAAAGTGCCAGTGGGAAATAAAAATAAAAAATATAGATAACAGACCTCTACTCATTGGATGGATGCAACCATTCACAAAAACAAATTTAAGATGTGTACCTCTTTAAAACATGAACTAATGAATTTCAATAAAGTTCATAAGTGGTATAGAAACACGAAGTAGTAAACAAAACAAAATGATTTTCAACATCGGAGAAATGCAGTCAATCTAAGGAATGCTTTAGGCCTTCAGTAGTTTCCAATTATTGAGGAATTACTGAGAAAAACAATCACAACACTATCCAATACTTTCATATATATATATATATATATATATATATATATATATATACAGGGTAATTGTTATAACATATCAAAAAACACAAGATTATCTCTTCTGAAGCAACCTTGCAGCATGGAATATGCATATGGAAATAAAACTGTTTCAAAATATTTTTATAAAATATTTACTTATTTGGCTGTGCCAGGTCTTAGTTGCAGCACGTGGGATCCAGTTCCCTGACCAGGGATCAAACCCAGGCCCCCTACTCGGGGAGCATGGAGTCTTAACCACTGGACCACCAGGGAAATCCCTCAAAATATTTTTAAAACTTGTGATTAAAGTGCTTTGCTATTCTGTATACTTAGTTATGGTGTGTATTGAAAAATGTCTACAGTTCTCATTGGAACTGTGAGCCTGTTTTTATAATACTTATTCGTAGAAAGTAATTCATTTTGATATTTGTTCAAACAAAAACATCAGAGACTGTGTGTGGGACACACACACACAACACGTACAAACAACCCTTAAAGATGGAAAAATGCTAATCCATATTATCTGGTGAATAAATAATCTAGGTAATCTAAATTAATCTAGAAAATAGCATTACAATGTTAAATAAGTCAAGGTTTATTATTTTAAAAAGTAAATTCCCCACTATATATTCTTGTATTCCCCTTTTCTATGACCTTGTTTTAACACCTTCATTGTCTTTGATTTTCCTCTGAGTATTTCTCCTCTGTTCTTTCTTTGATCCCTTATAAATCCTAACTCCTATTAATAACCAATCAAAAATCTTATCTTTAGAAACAGACCATCACAGGTATTTCCATTTTAGTTCAAACATTTTCAGGCAGGAATCTGATGCAGTTCCTTTTTTTTATTCCAACCCATTAAAACGCACAGATGTGAATCAACATCTGTCATGGCCCCACAATCATAACAGCTATCACTTCCTAGAATTGTGTTCATTTTCTAAATGGATTGTCTTCTTTATTATTAAAAACTTAATTGGGGTTGCTTCACTATTTTACATTACTTTCCACAGCATTTCCAGCGTTCTTCATTGACTGCTTGTAGTTAGTATTACAAGCAACAACGTGGAATTTGCATTTGGCTGTCAGTGAATTTCCTTTCTGTTAACAAGTTCCAGAAATTTATTTCCCTAGATTTATATACATACATGCATACAAACATATGTACATATACAAACATATGCACATACACACATAGCAGGTAGGATGCCATTTACAAAATATTATTTCAATTTGGAAATCCTTTTTAGGTAACATAAATGTGAACCCCCATATTCCAGTCAAGAATGGGGAGTAGGATTCCCTCAAATTGGCAAAGTAAGTGGGAATTTCTCCACAATGTATTTATTGTATTTTAGGGACTGGAGGGAGGATAAGGGAAATATAAATATTCAATATATGAAAACAAAAAACTATTAAAACTTCCCATGCAGTTGTTTCATTGCTTGTGTCCATCCATCTTCCATTGCCTATGGTATTTCTCATCCTCTTTGCTATCATAAAAATAGATTGCATTGGTCATGTGGTTAATCTTGCTCCTGCCTTTATTTCACGTACTGAAAGAACAAAGTGCTTTAGCAGAATGATCTTTCTTAGGAATCATCATTTCTAACATTTCTATATTCCTTTCTAGAAGTATCATGTTCCTTGCCTGGCCAAATCAGAGATGGGTACATACTTCATAAAATTTCTCTTTCTGAGTGAGGCCTTTCCTGCTAAACCTATTTAAAAAAGTAACCCTACCCACTCTGCACTGACCAGTATATTTTATCTTTCTTCTTCGTTTTGTTTTCCTTGGTAGCACTTATTACTATCTGACATTCTAAACATTGACCTACCTATTTTGTAGACTGCCTTTCTCTTCCCAGTAGAACATGAGCATCGCATGGGCAGGGATTTGTCTCTCTTATCTTCACTGCTGTATGTTTAGCACCTAGAGCATCTAGATCTATACCTGGAACACTGTATTCATTTAACTGTCAAATGACTGAACTAAAAAGTCACTGGAGTAGAGTAATAGGAGGAAAAAGAAACACTGTCATTGGGCCTAAATCCACATATTTTTATTTTAAATATCTTTCAACTAAACACTCATACATTTGCTTCTACTTAGTACCTTATGACAACTTCACCTGTTTATAAAACTTCACTGATAATTTCATGTATTCTGTGATTTTCATACTCAAGAAAAACTTTATAAGGAGTTATTATAGTTTTATAATAATTTATTTTTATTATATGTTTGTATGTAATAAATTATATATAAAATATTTATTATAATTTATTTATTAATTGTCTTTATTAAAATAAGAATTATCTCCCATTTATCCTTACTAAGAAGAACAGGAGCACAGAAAGAATTCTAGAGGCCTTTGCCAGTGTTTGAAGAAGATTATATTCTGAAGTGAAGAAAGCCCTGTAATGGCGTTCCCTACTGAGTTCCGTGAAATGTTCTTGAGAAGGCTGTTCTGAAGTACACTGCAGATATGTCCCTGCACGTTTGCCCAACCCTACGAAAAGCAAGGTGCCAAAGCACAGTGTGTACACTGAACAGTTGGAGGACACTGCCAGACTATAGCTAAAAGTAAAAGGAGATAAAAATCTTCACCTGTTAATAATTAAATTTAAATTTTTATAAAGAAACATAGCATATTGTTCTTTAAGATATTTTTGGTTTGGTTTTGGTTTGTTTGGGTATTTTTTTTAAATTTATTTTGGAAATGCATGAAGTTCTCTGGTTAATTTGGAGCAAGATAACCAAATACGGTTAATTTCTTAACAGGGAAATATCTATCAGATTCATCCCCTCCATGCCATATGATTTTCAGATGATTTTTGAGAAGAAAGCTACCATGAGCACAATGAAAGCAAATGTAGCATATGGGCAGGATAAACAATCTTAAGGGGCAAAAATTGCAAAGTAAAGAAAGTTTTTCCCACTCAAGTTGGCATACTGATCTTCTTTCCCCAATCTCACCACCTCCTACCACCAGAGCTTTAAAATAAGAACTCACATTTTTATGGTTCACACACTTCATGAGGACCAGCTCCCGGTAAGCTCTCTTGGCATGCGTTTGGTTCTGAAAGGGTCTGCTGAGCTTCTTAATGGCCACATTTCTGTCAAGAGCAGCATCATACGCAGCACTGCAGAGACCCAAGAGCAATCCAGAATTAAGAACAAAGGAGCCCTTAGAATTCCTGCCTACCAAACTAAAGATACAGATAAGGAAAATACTAGTTTGGAATCCTACTCAAATACCTGCTTCTCAAGCCACATGTTAATCAGGCTGTAAATAAAGACATAAGAGTGACTAGTATAGAAACATTCTACTTGCTAGGAAAAGAAAAAGAGTATCTAGCCAAGAAAACAGCATGTAATTGCATCAGTGAGTCAGGGACAAAAGAAAGAAAGTGCTCAACTTTCCCACTGGCCATGTGACTGTGGCAAGTCATTTAATCTCTCTGGGCTTGAATTTCTCATCCACTAATATGTGATATTTAGCTGTAAAACTTTATTGTTCTTTGATCGTTTTCAGTGGACATTCATTCTTTCCCCACTCACAGGACTAGTTTTTTTTTTTTTTTTTTTTTTTGCGGTATGCAGGCCTCTCACTGTTGTGGCCTCTCCCGTTGCGGAGCACAGGCTCCGGACGCACAGGCTCAGCGGCCATGGCTCACGGGCCTAGCCGCTCCGCGGCATGTGGGATCTTCCCGGACCGGGGCACAAACCCGTGTCCCCTGCATCAGCAGACAGACTCTCAACCACTGCGCCACCAGGGAAGCCCCACAGGACCAGTTCTTAAGGTGTGACACTAATTGCCATGAATGCACAGGTGGGCTGATGCTCAAAGTGCACTCATTAACAATAACAAAGCTTGAAATAAGGAATGCAGTCAGACAGGGTTTCAGAAGCATAAATCATTACGTTTAAATACAAAGACAGAAATGAATGCTACTGACATTTGAAGCTTTCAAGCCATTTGAGAAGAAGTTACCATGCTTTATGTTTCTGCCATACTCAGAATACATGGGTTTAGGGATCAAATGAGGAAGTGAATCACTTTTTGCTAAATATTATACCTAATGAACCCGCTCACAAAGTTTTTTCCATCTCTGCAAATTTGGGTTGTCCTGGACTTTGTCTTCGTTGCTAGGAAAGAAGGGAGCAATCAATATCCTATTGATCTATTGAATTGGAAGTGACATTAACCATTTAGGGCTCATGACACTAAACTAAAAGATAAATAAGAGGTTTGGTGTATTGCAAATAGACTCACAAGAGAAGTTTGGACAAAGTCTTAGAGTTCATCTGGTCCATGCCTCCATTTAATACTTATTCCTCTCCAAAACACCTCCATCAAATTTTGACCAGTTTCTGCTTGATCATCTTCAAAAACATGGACCCCTTTACATAAAGCCAGCTCATTCTGTTGTTGGAAAGCTCTTAGAGTTAGAAATGTCATCATTCTAATAAACAGAGTTGTCTCTCTGTGATTTCTACTAACTACTGTCAGCCCTGCCTTCCAGGGCAACTCAAAATAAAGTATTCCCTTTACATCATGACAAGCCCATAATGTTTGAAATCTATTAAAGGACCTTGCACAATGTCTGGCCTACTCTATAAGCACTCAGTAAGCACTCAATAACTCTTTGCTTTTCTTATTCCCCCACCTAGGTCTTTTCTTTCTTAAGCTAAATGGTCCTACCACCATTTGTCAGAGTGTGATTTCAAGTCCTAGTACCATCTGGTCAGCTTCCTCTGAATATATTACAGTCTGTTGATGTCCTCTGAAAATGCCATTGTTACTCTAAGCATGGAGTGTCAGTGAAGACTAGGGAAAGGCTACCAACTCTTTCATTCATTCACTTGCTCATTCATTCTGTTGACACAGTTAATACAGCTAAGTCTGTCCTGGTTTCCTTGATAAATGCATCACGCACTATTGATTCACAGTGAACCTATGCTAATTAGAAATACTGTCTTTTTAAAAACTTGTGCTGCTATTCAACTCTGTATTTTAGCACTGGTACTTCTATTCTTGTGTTTGTTCTGTTCTTGTTAACCTATCAATGTCAGCACAAGAGTCAAATGGGCATACATCTTATAGGTAGTGTACAAGGACAACAGTTAATTTGGAAATACAGGAATTAAACTTGCTTTCTGAAGCTAAGAAATTGTGTCAACAGGAAAGTGATCAGAACAGTCACCTTAAAGAGAAAGACTAAATTTTAAGCCAAAACAACTTAGGTGAAGTCATTAAAATATCTAAAGAAAGAATAGCAATTAGTCATGTGGGCCTAGGAAGGAGACAGAGAGGTAAATTCTGGTACTGCCTGGTGAAATAAGAAAGTGTGCTCTCAGGTAGGTCCAGGGATCCAGTCAGCCAGGTTGAAATCCCTACTGTGACTGTCAGAGACTACAGCCAGTTAGCAATCTGATCTGTGTCTCTTTAGTCTGATTCTATCCTCTGCAGTCAAAATTCTACTCATGAGGCTCTCCTTCAGAATTCTGCATGTAAGTATTATGTCCATATTTGGTTAGCTTGACTACTGCATTGTCTTGTAATTTAATAAATCGGAATCTGGTTTTGTGTGTGAGCTTTTAGTGAGTCTTGTCGATGTGAGTTTGAGTTCCTGAGATACTGAACAGATCCTGGAGACAGTAGGCCCATGTGGGATGACTGAGAAAATGCTGCCCTCTGGGGATCTTGGCAGGTTCTGGCCAATCTCTCCTAGAAATGTGATGTTCTCTCTCCCTCTGGTACCTCTTTCTTGAAGAAATTGTAGGTCTGAATCTCAGCACTACTGCTTACTAGACGTGAAGCTATGAGCAAGCCACTTACACTTTCTGGCATCAGTTTCCACATGCTTAAAAATGGAGGTAATAACAACCTGACAAGATTGTTATAAGGAGTAAATGAGGTAGTAATGCATCTACAGCCCCTTGCCTAGAGTGTGCACTCAATAAATAATGACTATTACTATTTTTAAAGTCAATGTCCTTGCTGGAGTCATTGTGTAATGCAGGGCAGGATAATATATATATATATATATATACATATATATATATATATATATATATATATATGTATATATATATATATATATTTGATATTTATCTGCTGTAATTGGACATGTATCTACTAATCAGCAGTTTTTAATCTTTCTACTAATTACAGATCCATTCAACTATACCACTATCCTGAGCACATTTCACAAGTTTGTCCTATGTTATAAAATTCTGGGACAAAAGCCTTGTTAAAATCCAGACACATATAGCCATGCAGTTCTATTACCTACCACTTTAATAAGCTGTTTGGTGTGATTTGTTTTTAATGAAACCCCTATTCCCAGTCACCACTACATGCTTTCTTAATGACTCACAGGGTATCATTTCTAACCAATACTAGGACCAATATCAAGTTCAGTAGGTGTCTCTTATAACCTCCTTCTTCCTTCTAAAAAAATAACGTTCGCCTATCTACAGTTGTATGGAATATGGTGGTTTGGCCCATTTACTCCCTTGTATCATGCCTTCCTGTACTGAAGAGACTTGAGAGACACACATACAATTCCTAGATGCTTTTGCAGCTAGTATTCTGGGTTCCAATATGGTCCTGCCAGGCAGATGCAACCGTGGGAGATTTGCAAGGCAAAAGTGAGGGTGGTCATCTTCTAACATTTCTTAGTTATCAAGCACAGTCTCAGGAAGATGTGAAATTTTCTTCTGAAGCAGTGATTCATGTCCTTTTCCAGAATCCTGGGAGAGAAGATGGTTTGAAGCAGAGGCAACAGTGGTCTCCAGAGCCCAGTCACCAGCATGACGGAGTAGTGATGATGGTAATAATGAGTGTACAGTTCCAGCTCTGTGATTTTCAAATCTCGGTTACAATCATGTATTCCAGAAGTTCAGTTTTTTTAGGATACTCTCAGAGGTTGGGGCTCCCATGGTGATTCATCTCTCTTATGTCTGGGAGTCCTTCCAGGAAGCCCAGACTAGAGTTCACTTCTCCAGGCCTTCCAATGATTTGCAAGCACCCAATTTACTGTATTAAATCTTTGCCTACTTATAATGTTTCTGCCTCCTGCCATGAACCCTGGCTGACACTATAATCTTTCCCATTTTCTGTAATTCCTCAGTGATTACTGGCAGCAGTTTAGCAAATACATCTGCAAATTGGAATCACTGGTTGCTGCATAGTCACAAATTAATGTCTGAAAGTTTTTTGTTACTCTGAAGTCCTTCTTTCTTTGAATCTTGGACTATAGAATTTTATTTTATTTCTTTCAGTGGCTTTTCTTTTTTTTCCTTCATGCCAGTAAAAAAAGAGATAAATCTTTATGAAGGTTTTTCAGCCACTTCTAGCAACTTTCCAGCAATTCTGCTGAAAATTTTCTAGCAATTTCTTAACATACTCACTTCCATGTCTATCAGGTTTATTCATGAAAGAAAGATACAGCCTTCTTTTGTTATGCTCCTGTCATTTAATCCAGTTTTATGATGCAATAAAGCTATGTTTACCTCCCTGAATGTATTTATATAAACACACACACACACACACATCCCTGTAGGCAAGTCTTACTCTCAACATAAAATCAGTTGTTTTGATTTTTTTTCCTTCTGGAAATTGCAGACAACCCGTTGCAAAGTTTTCTTCTTCCTAAGTCATAATTATTTATTTGATAATTTCTCTTATTCCCCTTCCCTATCACATTTAAAATGTTCTTGATCAATATTAACATGCTTGTTGGCAAAAAATTAAAAAATTAACTAAAAAATCTCTAGGAATTGTGAGAAGAACTTTATGTCTTAAAAAATAAAAATTAAAAAACCTTATCATTGGAGCACCTTAAACATCTTAATCTCTACCTCATGCCCTCAAATATCTCACTTTCATGCCCAAACATTATAGTCCCTAGACATGCTATCAAGACACTGATTCCACCACAGAGAAACATGTTGGCCAACCTGCAAAATCACCTCTGCCTCAAGGCTTTTGCATTGTTCCTTCTGCCAGGAATGCTCTTCCCACATCCTCACTTGCCTGACTCCATCTTGTAATTCAGGTTTCAGCCTAAATCATCTCCTCAGTAGAGGCCTTCCCTAATCCCCATATCAAAAGTCAACAGTTGATTTTTTGGACTAATCTGTCATTGAATTGCTTGGCTATATCAATTTGGTTACATTTTGTTAGAGATACTTTTGATTACAAGTAATAGAATTATGACTAATAGTGGCTTAACTATTAAAGATCTTCATTATATCATACAATGGAAAGTCTAGAAGTAGGCATATCCCAGTTTCAGGAATACATTATAACTCTCATGGGCCCTAGGCACTTTTGGCTTCCGATTTTCTGCAGATTGTTTCTAAGCATGTTGAAAAAACAGCCAATAACAGAAATCCATTAGTGCATCAAAGGGAAGTGTAGGTGCTGTGATGTACTGCTAAGATTCCCCTTCAGGAATAAAGGACTTTTTATCCCAGCTGCTGGGAATGCTGCTGGCACACAGCCTCTCAGCTCTTCGTCCCCTCTGGTTATAACCTCAGCTGAAAAGAGCTGCCTAACTGAAGTTACACTCTCTTCTTGGGCAGCCTTCAATCAGCGACTAATAAATCTGGGATTATGAAAGCCTGGCCACCTCACCTCAACTCAGGACAGCTAGGAAGGCTCATTCTCTCTTAAAAATTCCCAAAAGGGTCAGCTGAGGCGTCCACTGAGATTTCATTGCAGCTGAACTTCTGACTTTGCTTCCTTCCCTTCCTTTCCACAGCTGTAAACCCCCAAAACACTCCTTAATAAATCTCCTGCATACGATACCATCCCAAAGTGTATTTTCTGGGGAATGCAATATTTGCCAAGCTGTAACTCATGACCAAATACAGCAATAAGCTGTGGAGTTCGCCTGAATCTTTTTCTAAGCAAAAGGTAGGATCCCATTGTGGATGAAGGTGGCTGGGCTCAGAGCTCAACACCAAGAAAGCCATTTCACCTATGCAACAAACTAAACTAGATGACCAAGCCTAGTTATATAGATTCTAATCAACACCACTTCGCACATTATGGACAACAGAGTTGAAGCAGGGGTAGCAAGGGGCTCAGAAGCCAAGCCCTGAAAGACAGCACCAAAAGCAGCAGCTCTTCCAAACACTAGAAATTGAATTAGTACTTTACAGCCCTTCAGCAAACTAGTGATGGGGGAGATCACACAAAGATTTACCACATGGATAATGAATGTGGGACTAGCTAAACAAACTCATCACCACAGAAAACAGATGAAAGTAAAGAAGATGGTTACCCTAAGCATACGGCAACCATATTCTTGGAAATCAGGTTGATGGCACTAGTGAAGAATTGAAGGCTCCCAAAGACGTACTTCTTCATCTCAGTGAGATGGAGTGATAGGGTGCATGCAAGTGCTGCCTCTCTTGATCTTCTTGTATCTTTGTGACAAGTTGTCTCACGGTCACCCTGCTGCCCTTAGTGACCATTCAGTGCACCACCCATGTATGATCCAGCTCATGATTTAAACTACAAAATCCACAAAGCTGCCAGGCTGCTATTTGATAGACTAAGTAGTAGACTTGGGAAATTAGAGTTTAGCTTGATATGAAATATGTGAGGGTACAGAGGCTGGTCAGCCTGCTATAAAGCATATACTGAGGATATAGAGAAGAATCAGAATATTCTTGCTACACTGATTTTGCCATTTATGTGGCAAAAATCTAAATTATTTACTTTTTAGTGTTTAGTAACACTTTTTTAACTTTGCAATAAACCCTTTTGACAAAAATAAATAAAATTGAGACTGCATATTTAATTAAAATACTATATGCTATAAAGATATAGTATATATATAGTAATATAGTGTATATATAGTATATATATTATATATAGTATAGTATACTATAGTAATATGGTATATATAGTATATATATATATATAATAGTAATAGTATGCTATACTATTTCTCATGTTTTCTTGGGCATGACTAATGAAAACCAGAAAATAATTCTCCTAAAGGAACATCAGTATCTATTTCAAAATTAGTAATTATTTTAAGAAGACTGTTTCCAAGGATGATAACTTAACACATGCACCTACAAAAAATGCATTTAAACCATGACTTTTCATTTAGATCAAATGACTGTTCTTCTAAATTAATTTTGCTTATTTTCTATCCCAAGGGGTATTTTTTTGGATATGCACAAAAAGTTAAGCAACAGCTTGTTAATGTGTTGCCTCCATTAGCAGAAAAATAATTTTGAAAGCATTTAAATTATGTCTGCTTTATATCATTTTACCAAATCATTTTACCTTCTTTATATCAAATGCTTCAAATATAAAATCAGAACTTTTCAGTAACAGTTTGATTTTCTATAGTATAGTAGAAACTATACTAAACTATAGTATAGTTTGATTTTCTATAGTATAGTGGTTGTGATGCAAAAATAATTCACATTGAGACCAAGCAAACTGCAATATTCTACAAATCAAAATAGAATGTGTATGTGCCAAGATTTTCAAATAGAATATATACATGGTTGGAATAACTTTGTCACAAAATTTTGGAGACAGAGCTTATGCTGAATCAAAAAATAAATATGCTTCAGCAAGGCAGTTAGCACTTCTTGGCACCCCTTATAATTCTGATTGAGGAATAACTTTTTATAAATAAGTCCTAAATTTCAGATGATTTTTTTCCCCCAAAATCACTTAGAAATCTTTAACCACAGTATTTAGTAAATGGAGCATCCCAATATTTCAACTGTTGAAATTTTAGGGAATAGCTATTATTATAAACAAATAATACTTGCAAATAAAAGCACACTGAAATGTGGTGGAAGGAACTGAAGCAAGAAAGGAACTGAACAAATCAAACAATAAAATCACATTGAAAAAAGTCTTCTTCAGAAAAATACCAGTGAAACTGTATTACAAACAGATAGGACTAGGAAGTTTCAGTTGATTAAAATACATAAAGATATATGAAGAATAGTCATTTGTCTCATGTTATATTTTTAATATTTAGGTAATCTATATAAATACGTTTAAAAATTTTACTTGTATTTGTATTCTTTTAATTAATTTAAACAAATTTCAATAGCACTATTTTGACACCCACCAATGTATTTTAGTGTGCCTTTTCACTGTCAAATTTTCCCAACTTAGAGATAAATGATATGATCCCCTGCTACTGATGGTCACTGTGCTTTTCTTGTTCAAGAGGTTTTTGCACATTGTTTCCACAAGATGGAAGAGGCAGAAGCAAGGAACTGCTCTTCCAGGGTTATTGCTACATTCTTACCTTTGGTCATTTCCTGGCAAAAAATTCAAAGTCTGATTTCTATTTAATAGTTTTATCTTACTACGATTTTCCTAATAAATCTGCATATAGGTTAGGTGCGTATCAGAACCTGGATGATGTCAGACTTAGCTAAGGAGTGGAAGTTTATTGAGCACATCATCTTTGTTTGTACAAGTAACTCTACTCTGAAATGACAACTCTCAAATTGGCCATGTAGTAAAAATGTGCTATGTCAAAAATTAACGGAACTAAAGACAGGAAGATGTTCCTTTGGCTCAGAGGTTGGTACTGCTTCTTGACACCTGCAGAATTAATGAGATCCATTAAGTGATGCATAGGAATCTCAAATGGTTCCTGCACACAGGACATATAATTATGACAGGAATAAGCTTCATTGCCCAGCCCACGGGCCTGCTCTCTCTTCCTCCGCGCCCGCCCCAGCACAGCATTTCTGGATTTACGATTGCCCTCCCTTAGTCTGACAACTGGGGAAGCACTGCTAACAATGGATGACCCCCAACGTCTCTTGCCTCTGAAAATGTGTATTAGCTATTATTTACAGCCCCTGGGCTTCTTTCCTTTGTTACTGCTATGTTCCTCTTTGTCTACTATTTATCTTTTTTTTTAATTCACTTCCCTTACTCTGATATTTGGGCTGATATTTTTGAAATTGAATTCTATACCTGCAATAGTTTATTTGTATGATCATTATGGTATACTTATTATATATTGTCTTTTATTACCTTTTTTGCTATCCTCAAAGTTGTTGTGATCCTTAATGGTCAAAATTCTGAAGGATTTAGCTCTGTATCCCCTACATGTTTGTTGCATGGAATTATATTTGCTATTGCTAGATGTTTATGTCCAGAGCTTTAAATATGTTAGGAAAATGGCATTATATCAGTTAAGGACAAAATTCAAATAAACGAAGCAGCATATTTTAACTTAATGCTGTGTTACTCGAGATGCCAAGATATTATCTGGCTAAAATGTCTTTCTCAAAGCTCCTGACTCACATATACAGCTATATACTGACCACCCCTAACTGGCTGTCTCAGAATTATCTGAAAATTAATATGTCCATAACTGAATAAACCTCTGATTTCTCTCTCAACCTGTTTCTCTCTTAAACATCATTTGCTCAGGTATAGAAGTCATCTTGATCTTCTCTTCTCATCTCCTCCCCATATCCAATTCGTGAAGGTCTGCATTTACTTCCAATGTAAATTTTCAAATTAATCCACTTAACTCTAACTCCATTTCCACTACCAGGAGCTACATGTACTGCAGAGACTTCCTTAAATGGTGTCCTAACATTAACTCTTGCTTCTCGACAATCTGCACCTCAGCACCCTCATAGAGTCTAATTATATCTAAACTGGGCTATCCTTGGCGCATTATTTTGTGTCTGAGGTTGCTGCTCATTTTTAGCATCTATCAAGAAAATGTCTTGAAGTAACACGGAATTAATAAAATAACTAATAGAACCTCGTAAATTGTTACAAAAATTAAGTTAGCTTAACTTAAAAAAACCTGCCACACTGCTTGATTGTAAGTTCAATGAGGGCAGAAGCCACCTGAGTCCTGATCAACATAGTTCCCCCAGTTTTACTGAGATATAACTGACATATAACATTGTATTAGTCTGAAGTGCACAACAAAATTATGTGATATATGTATATATTGCAAAATCATTACCACAACAAGTTTAGCTAACATTCATTTCATCACCTCACTTAGTTACAAATTTTTCTTATAATGAGAACTTCTTTTAGCAACTTTCAAATATACAACACAGTATTGTTATCTATAGTCACCATGCTGTACATCACATCCCCAGGACTTATTTATCTTATAACTGGAAGTTTATACCTTTTGACCATCTTCACCTATCCCTCCTCCCACTCCTAGCCCCATCTCTGGTAACCACCAATTTGTTTCTGTATTTATGAGTTTAATTTTTTTTTAGATTCCACATATAAGTGTGATTATACAGTATTTGTCTTTCTCTGACTTATTTCACTTAGCATAATGCCCTCAAGGTCCATATATGTTGACACAAATGGCAGGAATCCCTTCTTTTTTAGGGCTGAATAATATTCCATTATATAAAATGGAATATTTTATAAAATCGATAGGCACTGAGATTGTCTTCATGTCTTAGCTATTGTAAATAATGTTGCAATGAGACTCACTCACCTTTACTTACATTGAGAGTGTAGTACAGTGTCTGGCATATAGTTGGCCCTAAATAAGTATTTTTTAAACAAGTAAACTAATCAGTGATCATAATACTCCTAATGGTAGAGCAAAGTGAATTATAGGTCTAAGATTTGTACAAACATAAGTCAAATCGCATATTGTTGAAGTCATATGCTTCATCTTTAAAATTCATGTAAAATTTTAATCCCATATATATCTATATTTGTTTTAATATAAAATTTCATTTCCCCATCAATACTTTAGTCTTCACATGAAATTTGAGTTCCAGGCACACCTGCCATATTTATCATGGGGCTTTGAGTGTCCCTGGCATGCTGCACCAGCACTCTTCCCTGTCCAGCCCTTACCCTGAAGCACAAAAGCTCCAGTTTGAAAAGTGGGAGATTAACAAATAGGCTGTTTTCTTTTCACCAAAATTTTATTAGCATTTCTAGACAACAATAATATGACTGTAGCTTCATCCACCAGTAAATATTTTCCTAATAGCAAATAATTTAACAGATTCGCTTTAGGAAAGATCAACTAGATTCATCCTCATATTGATAGCTACTGATGTGAAGCCTAGGTAAACCCAAAATGTGAAGATTTGATATAATTGTTAACTCTAAGTCAAAAAAAGATTATGCATAGGCAATTTTTATTTTATTGTGGTATTATTCAAGTAATCATAGAAACTGGGATTGGGTTTCTTCCAACAAGAAGTTTTATGATTTGTATAGCACAGGTTGTCATTAACTTAGGCAGGAAAATCCCCGGGTTGCTAAGTTTTATACATGAAATAATCTTATAAGATAGGCACTCTTAGTAACGCCATTGTTCAGGTGACAAAACTGAAGCATATGTGACAAAGTGAGAGAGTGGCATGGACATATATACACTACCAAACGTAGAATAGATAGCTAGTGGGAAGCAGCCGCATAGCACAGGGAGATCAGCTCAGTGGTTTGTGACCACCTAGAGGGGCGGGATAGGGAGGGTGGGAGGGAGACACAAGAGGGACGGGATATGGGGATATATGTATATGTATAACTGATTCACTTTGTTATAAAGCAGAGGCTAACACACCATTCTAGAACAATTATACTCCAATAAAGATGTTAAAAATACCCCAAAAAACTGAAGCTTAATAATAACGACCAGTATTTATTAGCTCCAAAAGTTTTTTCCTCTGAATTCATTTGCTTCTAAAGTTCTTAATAGTTTCCATATACTAACTCATTTGATCCTCATTAAAATCATATGAAATAAGTATTATTATGATCTTGTTATAGTTATTTTTACTATTCTTGCAACTTTTCCACAAGTTTAAAATTATTTCAAAATAAAAGTTTGACATCTTTATTATAAATATATAGGAGTATAGCACACATCTGAAAAATTAAAATGTAACTGATATCATATGACTGGGACAGTGTGAAATCTCCTAATTTTCCTCCAGTTTTTATTATTAGAATTGTTTACATTTTCTTTATTATCCCTATTATTAAATCCAAAACTACAAAATATTTGCAAGCCATTCCACTAAGATGGCAGCCTTTCTGATTCTTATTTCACAGTTAATTCTTCTTCATTCACTTATACATTCAACAAATAGTTAAATAATATTTATTTACAAAATTGAAAGAATTGATAATAGAAAAATTATTTCATGATAATAACTAAATTTTGCACTTATTGTCTGGACAGATATTAGCTAACTTGCTGTATTTTTACAGAAAATTGGCGAACTAGTAGAGCTAATGAAAACTGAGGCACAGAGTGGTTAAATAACTTGCTCATGAGACAATTAGTACATGAGTGATCTGGAGATAGAATGCTCACTGGTTATAGTTTTACTCCTTACATTTATAAAAGAAACAAAATTTGAGCTTCCAGGAAATACATTAAAGCATTAAAAAAAAATCACAAAATTTTTTTGTTAGATAATTTCTTTGAGAAACATGGTAAAACCAGATAAATGGCTGGTAAATTCTGCAGGTGTTAGTTGTTTTTTGTTTGTTTTAAACTAACATGATGATTGTTCAGCAAAAGTTTAGTCTATATAGTATCCTTCTCACAAAAGCTGTCTTCCTAAGAATTTTAAACAGTGATAGAAAATTGGCACTTTGAGACTATACATTGGAATTTCTTTGCACAACTATGTAAAAAGAACCACACCTATCAAATACAATTATTGATTTTACTCCTAAATGCATGCCTGCCTTTTGTGCTCTCCATCTTTTTCCTGTTGGTTTGTATTGTTAACAACCTGTTTACTGACCCCCAAATGGGTTTCCTGACAAGCTGGTATTAACAGCCCTCCTACTGCATCCTGCTTTTGTGGTTTTATGTGTGCTCAATTTAGGAACCCAAGGCACCCAACACTCATAAGCACCAAAATGGAAAAGAGATTTATTTATGTACTCTTCTGTGATGCATTCTGAGTTTAGAGAAAGGTCAGAATGTACAAAACTCAATAACAAAACAAAATAACAATAATAACAAAAATTCTCTTCTCACAAAAGTTCTTTCTGTGTCACTGGTAAAGATTAAAGCATTGTGTATGTATGTATGCATGTGTGCATATGTGTGTATGCACACATGCACACATGCATATGTATTTTTATTAATCATCTATTCTGGGGCACCATAATTAATATATAGATGAAAGCATATGAACACAAATTCTATGTCCTCTAGGGTAATAAAAATAATCCCTGTCTTTGTCCTTTGGCTAAACACTATAAGGAAATGGAATTCCATTGTAACATTTCTTTTTAATTTGAACTAATACTCAGTTTTGAAAATCAAGTTCATTTAAGACTGTTTCATGGCTATCTCTTTTTTCACTAAACAAAAATTCACTGGTCTTCTATCATGTCTCTATTTTTACTTACTGGATATATTTATTTGGATAAAGTAAAAAACTTCATAGAAGAAGGTTAAATTTTACTAGATCATGTCACATAATTAAGCAAAAACTTGCTAATATGTATTGTGATATATACAAAAAAGAACAAGTTTAGTTTCTTATACTCAAAGACCTGTGACATACTGGGAGACTACCTAATACAGGAATAAAATATGAACTGAAAATATTAGCTCAAAAATGAGAAAGGAAATACTAGTCACTAATGGAAAATTCTAGTTTTAAGGAAATATTGAGGATGGCAAAGAGGATAATTGCTAGAAGTGATAAAATAGTGTGGGATATAGTTGCAAGTGTAGGCATCATTTTATACAGGATAAAACACTGCACAGCATCAGCCAGAAAAGTAGCCTAAATGGGTTCAGATGCCAGTACATAGGTAGAGATGTGGTGGTGGTGAAGAACTTGTTCATTTCTGTTGGCTTTTAGTTTTGCAGTGAAATGGGAAGCAAGATCATCAGCTGAGAGAAGGATGGGGGAAAGGTTTTTAGAATTTTGAGGGCAGAGTGAAGGGATAAAATTGTCACCAAGGATGGTAGAAATGTAAGGGACTAGAGTTTCTGGGCAGTAATAAAGGCCCACTTAATCTTTTGGTCTTGAATTTAGGAGCACACAGTCAACATGACTAAATGATTTTCTCCAGCCACGTTCATCTGTCTTAGTGGAGAGGAGTTAGATTAAACCAGCATTTGAGTTTTGCCAGGCAGAAAGAGAGGAGAAGATAACTGAGAGTTTATGTATGGGATAGATTATAATAAGAGATACAATATCTAGGCTGTGTAAGGAGGAAAATGAGTACATGAGGGTGGTCAGGAACAGAGAAATGATAGAAGATTGTAGATTGTAGGTCCTTGTGGAATTGGAAAGAGGGTGCTAGTATCAAATGTATTGCTCATTCTAGAAACAAAATTTTCAGTTGAGGTAGTTAATTTAGCTTCAGTTTGATCATTGAAAACATATAAAACTAGATCTTGTGGGTAGTTTTGCTTGTTATGTTTTTATTATCTAGCTAACAGGCATACAGAAAGTTTAAAAGTCAAGTAGAAATATAGAAAACAGTAAACATGGAGAATTATCACTGCAGAATGTGGCATTGAATTTGAGGATTTAATAAAACCCAAATTGCATGTCAAAACTAATATATCAGTTTTGAAAAGGACAGTTAGGGAAATACGTACTTAGCTAGGGACTTATCTTAGCATTTGTATTAATTGTTATATTTTTAAAACAAGAACTATAATTTCCCCCCAGTTTATATCATAAACTATAGCTTTATTGCAGTTTCAAGGTAGAAAATAAGAAAGGAAAAAAAAAATAAAAGAGAGGTCCCACGAGTTTATGATCAGATTACTGGCAGCATGTTGTGCCAGAAATGCAATTAGTCAATTGTTTCAGCATAAATCCTGTTTATAAGTCAGTAACTGCTGTAAAATGTTAATGTTCAAAAACGTTCTGTTTGCCACGAAATATTTTTAAATTGTTATTTATGAAACAATGCAAATAGCATTTTACATGAATGCTGACACTGACTATCAAAATATCATATTTAAATTGTAAAATAAGAATTTGAAATACTGACTTGGAAAACACAGCCGACAATATTTAATAAGAGTAGTGAAATAAACTGAAGTGTACCAGATTAGAAAGGGTTTACCAAATATGAACTCAATGAAATACCAACCTAGAACTTAATTCCAGTGGTCACCTCATTTTTGTTCTGCCTTTAGTCAGATGATAAGATACTATTCTAGTCCATAAAGGTCTCAATAATGAGTTAATAAGCAATTTATGTAATCCTTCATACTTGGATAAAACTTGGATACAGTTCTTCTGTAATTTTATTGCCATTGCATGTTGAGTTAAAGTATTGAATAGTATAGAAGTTATTCTTGCAATGATTTTATATTGCGCTTTGTTGACCGTTGAAAAGAAAACTCAAACAGAACACATTTTTTGTATTGGGAAGTGCATCTAGGCAAACATATTTATCTTATTGAAGATTAACAGCTAACATGACTTTTGAAACTATAGATTGACTGTGATAGTCAGAAAAAAGACATGTTCAAGACTATGAAGTCAACCTGATAAATTTTGTCATATACTTCAACAAAAATTTGCTTCTAATATTTCTAATCTCAATCTCAACTCCAGTTCCTTTAATTTACAAATATTATGTTTTAAAAGAGCAAGTCACATGCATTTTATACTTAAATTTTGAAGAGTTAAGACCACTATCTCTTTTTTCTCCACCTTCTGTTCCATCAACTTCCCCTTGTAAAAGGTAGAATCAGAGTGGCTGCAGACATTTCAGGACCTGACTAAGGGGAAATTAAGTTAAGAATAAATTTATTTTGGTTCAGTGGGTTACTATAGGCTTCACAGTCATTTATATATTTAAATTATTGCAATTTTCAGGGATTAGACATGCATGCTAAGAATACTGCAACCTCTGGGCACATTCACCTGGTGCCCAGTGTTGTAACAGGAAGTGGCAGGACCAGAAATTATATCACAACGTGAATACTGCCTGACACTGGAAGTATGCAGGTATGTAGATGGTGGTGGAGAAATAATATTTGAAATATATGAAGCCAGAAGATAGTCTGTAAACAAATTTTTCAAACATTACAGCCCATATATAAAAGAAACTAGAGGTTTTCTGAAACTTGACAACAATTCTAAACATGTATATGAATTGTGAAGCTGAAAAATACTTTCTAAACTCTCAATATTAAAAGGTAAGTTTTGAAGAAATTTGGAAATGATATATCTGATAAAAGGTTCATATTCAAACTATACAAAGAATCCATACAACTCAACATCAAAAACAAAAAAACAAACAAAACCGAAACCAAGAAGTACCACAAACAACTTGATTAAAAAGTGGGCAGAGAACCTAAACAGACATTTTTCCAAAGAAGGCATACAGATGGGAAACAGACACATGGAAGATGTTCAACATCACTAATCATCAGGGAAATGCAAATCAAAACTACAATGAGGAGGAGGAGCTTCAAGATGGCAGAAGGGTAAGATGCAGAGATCACCTTCCTCCCCACAAATGCATCAGAAATACATCTACACGTGGAACAACTCCTACAGAACACCTACTGAATGCTGGCAGAAGACCTCAGACCTCCCAAAAGGCAAGAAACTTCCCCACGTACGTGGATAGGGCAAAAGAAAAAAGGAAAAACAGAGACAAAAGAACGGGGACGGGAACTGCACCAGTGGGAGGAAGCTGTGAAGGAGGAAAGGTTTCCACACTGGAAGCCCCTTTGCAGGCGGAGACTGCGGGTGGCGGAGGGGGAAAGCTTTGGAGCCGCAGGGGAGAGCGCAGCAACAGGGGTGCGGAGGGCAAAGCGGAGAGATTCTCGCACAGAGGATCGGTGCCGACTAGCACACACCAGCCCGAGAGGCTTGTCTGCTCACCCGCCGGGGCGGGCGGGGGCTGGGAGCTGAGGCTTGGGCTTTGGTTGGAGTGCAGGGAGAGGACTGGTGGTATGAACACAGCCTGAAGGGAGCTAGTGCACCACAGCTGGCTGAGAGGGAGTCCAGGAAAACGTCTGGAGCGGCCTAAGAGGCAAAAGACTTTTTCTTCCCTCTTTGTTACCTGATGCGCGAGGAGAGGGGATTAAGAGCGCTGCTTAAAGGAGCTCCAGAGACGGGTGCGAGCTGCGGCTATCAGCACAGACCCTAGAGACGGGCATGGGACACTAAGGCTGCTGCTGCAGCCACCAAGAAGCTTGTGTGCAAGCACACGTCACTATCCACATCCCCCTTCCGGGGACCCTGTGCAGTCCGCCACTGCCAGGGTCCCGTGATCCAGTGACAACTTCACGGGGAGAACACGCGGTGCGCCTCAGGCTGGTGCAACGTCACACTGGCCTCTGCCACCACAGGCTCAACCTGCATCCGTACCCCTCCCTCCCCCCGGCCTGAATGAGCCAGAGCTCCCGAATCAGCTGCTCCTTTAACCCCGTCCTGTCTGAGCGAAGAACAGATGTCCTCAGGTGACCTACACACATAGGTGGGTCCAAATCCAAAGCTGAACCCTGGGAGCTGTGTGAACAAAGAAGAGAAAGGGAAATTTTGCCCAGCAGCCTCAGGAGCAGCGGATTAAATCTCCACAGTCGATTTGATGTACCCTGCATCTGTGGAATCCCTGAATAGACAACAAATCATCCCAAATTGAGGAGCTGGACTTTGGGAGCAAAGATATTAGATATATTTTTCCCTTTTTCTCTTTTTGTGAGTGTGTATGTGTATGCTTCTCTGTGTGATTTTCTCTGTATAGCTTTGCTTTTACCATTTGTCCTAGTGTTCTGTCTATCCTTTTTTTTTTTTTTTACTTAAAAAATTTTTTTCTTCATAATTATTTTTTTTAATTTTAATAACTTTTATTTTATCTTCTTTCTTTCTTCCTTTCCATTTTTTTCTCCCTTTTATTCTGAGCCATGTGGATGAAAGGCTCTTGGTACTCGAGCCAGGTATCAGGACTGTGCCTCTGAGGTGGGAAAGCCAAGTTCAGGGCACTGGTTCACCAGAGACCTCCCAGCTCCACGTAATATCGAACAGCGAAAATCTCCCAGAGATCTCCATCTCAGTGCCAAGACCCAGCTTCACTCAACGACCAGCAAGCTACAGTGCTGCACAGGCTATGCCAGACAACTAGCAAAACAGGAACACAATCCCACCCATTAGCAGAGAGGTTGCCTAAAATCATAATAAGGCCACAGACACCCCAAAACACACCACCAGACGTAGATCTGCCCACCAGAAAGACAAGATCCAGCCTCACCCACCAGAACACAGGCACTAGTCCCCTCCACAAGGAAGCCTACACAACCCACTGAACCAACCTTAGCCACTGGAGACAGACATCAAAAACAACAGGAACTACGAAGCTGCAGCCTGCAACAAGGAGACCCCAAACACAGTAAGTTAAGCAAAATGAGAAGACAGAAAAACACACCACAGATGAAGGAGCAAGATAAAAACCCACCAGACCTAACAAATGAAGAGGAAATAGGCAGTCTACCTGAAAAAGAATTCAGAATAATGATTGTAAAGATGATGCAAAATTTTGGAAATAGAATAAATACAAGAAACGTTTAACAAGGACCTAGAAGAACTGAAGAGCAAACAAATAATGAACAACACAATAAATGAAATTAAAAATTCTCTAGAAGGAATCAATAGCAGAATAACTGAGGCAGAAGAACGGATAAGTGACCTGGAAGATAAAATAGTGGAAAAAACTACTGCAGCGCAGAACAAAGAAAAAAAAAAAGAAAAGAACTGAAGACAGTTTCAGAGACCTCTGGGACAACATTTAATGCAACAACATTTGAATTATAGGGGTCCCAGAAGAAGAAGAGAATAAAAAGGGACTGAGAAAATATTTGAGGAAATTATAGTTGAAAACTTCCCTACTATGGGAAAGGAAACAGTTTATCAAGACCAGGAAGCACAAAGAGTTCCATACAGGATAAATCCAAGGAGAAACATGCCAAGACACATATTAATCAAACTATCAAAATTAAATACAAAGAACAAATATTAAAAGCAGCAAGGGAAAAAGGACAAATAACACACAAGGGAATTCCCATAATGTTAACAGCTGATATTTCAACAGAAACACTGTTTCTTCATCAAGAAGGGAGTGGCAGGACATATTTAAAGTGATGAAGGAGAAAAACCTGCAACCAAGATTACTCTACCCAGCAAGGATCTCATTCAGATTTGATGGAGAAATTAAAACCTTACAGACAAGCAAAAGCAAAGATAATTCAGCACCACCAAACCAGCTTTACAACAAATCCTAAAGGAACTTCTCTACACAGGAAACACAACAGAAGGAAATGACCTACAATAACAAACCCAAAACAATTAAGAAAATGGTAATAGGGACATACATATCGATAATTACCTTAAATGTAAATGGATTAAATGCTCCTACCCAAAGACATAGACTGGCTGCATGGATACAAAAACAATACCCATATATATGCTACCAAAAAGAGACCACTTCAGACCTAGGGACACATACAGACTGAAAGTAAGGGGATGGAAAAAGATATTCCATGCAAATGGAAATCAAAAGAAAGCTGAAGTAGCAGACAAAATAGACTTTAAAACAAAGACTATTACAAGAGACAAAGAAGGACACTACATAACAATCAAGGGATAAATCCAAGAAGAAGATATAAAAATTGTAAATAATTATGCACCCAACATAGGAGTACCTCAATACATAAGGCAAATACTAACAGCCATAAAAGGGGAAATTGACAGTAACACAATCATATTAGGGGACTTTAACACCCCACTTTCACCAATGGACAGGTCATCCAAAATGAAAATAAATAAGGAAACACAAACTTAAAATGATACATTAAACAAGATGGACTTAATTGATATTTATAGGACATTCCATCCAAAAACAACAGAATACACATTTTTCTCAAGTGCTCATGAAACATTCTCCTGGATAGATCATATCTTGGGTCACAAATCAAGCCTTGGTAAATTTACGATAATTGAAATCATATCAAGTATCTTTTCCGACCACAATGCTATGAGATTACATACCAATTACAGGAAAAAATCTGTAAAAAACACAAACATGGAGGCTAAACAATACACTATTTAATAACCAAGAGATCACTGAAGAAATCAAAGAGGAAATCAAAAAATACCTAAAAACAAAGGACAATGGAGACATGACGAGCCAAAACCTATGGGATGCAGCGAAAGCAGTTCTAAGAAGGAAGTTTATAGCAATACAATCCTACCTTCAGAAACAAGAAACATCTCAAATAAACAACATAACATTACACCTAAAGCAATTAGAGAAAGAAGAACAAAAAAAACCCAAAGTTAGCAGAAGGAAAGAAATCATAAAGATCAGATCAGAAATAAATGAAAAAGAAATGAAGGAAACGAGAGCAAAGAAGAATAAAACTAAAAGCTGGTTCTTCGGCTTCCCTGGTGGCCCAGTGGTTGAGAGTCCACCTACCGATGCAGGGGACACGGGTTCGTGCCCTAGTATGGGAAGATCCCACATGCCGCGTAGCAGCTAGGCCTGTGAGCCATGGCTGCTGAGCCTGTGCGTCTGGAGCCAGTGCTCCGCAATGGGGGAGGCCACAACAGTGAGAGGCCCGCGTACCACAAAAAATTAAAAAAAATAAAAGCTGGTTCTTTGAGAAGATAAACAAAATTGATAAACCATTCACCAGACACTTCAAGAAAAAACGGAGAAGACTCAAATCAATAGAATTAGAAATGAAAAAGGAGAAGTAACAATGGACACTGCAGAAATACAAAGGATCATGAGAGATTACTACAAGGAACTCTCTGAAAATAAAATGGACAACCTGGAAGAAATGGACAAATTCTTAAAAATGCACAACCTTCTGAGACTGAACCAGGAAGAAATAGAATATCTGAACAGACCAATCACAAGCACTGAAATTGAAACTGTGATTAAAAATCTTCCAAGAAACAAAAGTCCAGGACCAGCTGGCTTCACAAGCAAATTCTATCAAACATTTAGAGAAGAGCTAACACCTATCCTTCTCAAACCTTTACAAAATATAGCAGAGGGAAGGACACTCCCAAATTCAATCTATGAGTCCACCATCACCCTGATACCAAAACGAGACAAAGATGTCACAAAGAAAGAAAACTGCAGGCCAATATCACTGATGAGAATAGACGCAAAAATCCTCAACAAAATACTAGCAAACAGAATCCAACAGCACATTAAAAGGATCATACACCATGATCACGTGGGGTTTATCCCAGGGGTGCAAGGATTCTTCAAAATACTCAAATCAATCAACATGATACACCATATTAACAAATTGAAGAATAAAAACCATATGATCATTTCAATCGATGCAGAAAAATCTTTTGACAAAAATCAACACCCATTTATGATAAAAACCTTCCAGAAAGTAGGCACAGAGGGAACTTATCCCAACATAATAAAGGCCATATATGACAAACCCGCAGCCAACATTGTCCTCAATGGTGAAAAACTGAAACCATTTCCACTAAGATCAGGAACAAGACAAGGTCGCCCACTCTCACCACTCTTATTCAACATAGTTTTGGGAGTTTTAGCAACAGCAATCAGAGAAGAACAAGAAATAAAAGGAATCAAAATTGAAAAAGAAGAAGTGAAGCTGTCACTGTTTGCAGATGACATGATACTATACATAGAGAATCCTAAAGATCCTACCATAAAACTACAAGAGCTAATCAATGAATTTGGTAAACTAGCAGGATACAAAATAAATGCACAGAAATCTCTAGCATTCCAATACACTAATGATGAAAAATCTGAAAGTGAAATTAATAAAACACTCCCATTTACCATTGCAACAAAAAGAATAAAATACCTAGAAATAAACCTACCTAGCGAGACAAAAGACCTGTATGCAGAAAACTATAAGACACTGATGAAAGAAATTAAAGATGATACAAATAGATGGAGAGATATACCATGTTCTTGGATTGGAAGAATCAACATTGTGAAAATGACTCTATTACCCAAAGCAATCTACAGATTCAGTGCAATCCCTGTCAAACTACCACTGACATTTTCACAGAACTAGAACAAAAACTTTCACAATTTGTATGGAAACACAAAAGACCCTGAATCACCAAAGCAACCTTGAGAAAGGAAAATGGAGCTGGAGGAATCAGGCTCCCTGACTTCAGACTATACTACAAATCTACAGTAATCAAGACAGTATGGTACTGGCACAAAAAAAGAAATATAGATCAATGGAACACAATAGAAAGCCCAGAGATAACCCCACACACATATGGTCACCTTATCTTTGATAAAGGAGGCAAGAATATACAGTGGAGAAAAGACAGCCTCTTCAATAAGTGGTGCTTGGAAAGCTGGACAGGTACATGTAAAAGTATAAAATTAGAACACTCGTAACACCATACACAAAAATAAACTCAAAATGGATTAAAGACCTCAATGTAAGGCCAGACACTATCAAACTCTTAGAGGAAAACATAGGCAGAACTCTCTATGACATAAATCACAGCAAGATCCTTTTTAACCCACCTCCTAGAGAAATGGAAATAAAAACAAAAATAAACAAATGGGACCTAATGAAACTTAAAAGCTTTTGCACAGCAAAGGAAGCCATAAAAAAGACGAAAGGACAACCCTCAGAATGGGAGATAATATTTGTAAATGAAGCAACTGACAAAGGATTAATCTCCAAAATTTACAATTAGCTCATGCAGCTCAATATCAAGAAAACAAACAGCCCAATCCAAAAATGGGCAGAATACCTAAATAGACATTTCTCCACAGAAGATATACAGATTGACAAGAAACACATGAATGAATGCTCAACATCATTAATCATTAGAGAAATACAAATCAAAACTACAATGAGATTTCATCTCACACCAGTCAGAATGGCCATCATCACAAAATCTGCAATCAATAAATGCTGGAAAGGGTGTGGAGAAAAGGGAAGTGTCTTGCACTGTTGGTGGGAATGTAAATTGATACAGCCACTATGGAGAACAGTATGGAGTTTCCTAAAAATACTAAAAATAAAACTACCATACAACCCAGCAATCCCACTACTGGGCATATGCCCTGAGGAAACCATAATTCAAAAAGAGTCATGTACCAAAATGTTCATTGCAGCTCTATTTACAATAGCCAGGACATGGAAGCAACCTAAGTGTCCATCAAGAGATGAATGGGTAAAGAAGATGTGGCCCATATATACAATGGAATATTACTCAGCCATAAAACGAAACGAAACTGAGTTATTTGTAGCTTGGTGGATGGACCTAGAGTCTGTCATACAGAATGAAGTAAGTCAGAAAGAGAAAAACAAATACTGTATGCTAACACATATATATGGAATCTAAGAAAACAATATGGTCATGAAGAACTTAGGGGCAAGATGTGAATAAAGACACAGACCTACTAGAGAATGGACTTGAGGATATGGGGAGGGGGAAGGGTAAGCTGGGACAAAGTGAGAGAGTGGCATGGACATATATACACTACCAAATGTAAAATAGATAGCTAGTGAGAAGCAGCCGCATTACAGAGGGAGATCAGCTCGGTGCTTTGTGACCACCTAGAGGGGTGGGATAGGGAGCGTGGGAGGGAGGGAGATGCAAGAGGGAAGAGATATGGGAACTTATGTATATGTATAACTGATTCACTTTGTTTTAAAGCAGAAACTGACACACCATTGTAAAGCAATTATACTCCAGTAAAGATGTTTTTTAAAAAAATCAAAGAAAAAACAACCACAATGAGATATCAACTCACACCTATCATAATAACTATTACAAAAAGAACAACAAATAACAAGTGCTGGTGAGGATGTGGAGAAAAGGGAACAGTCGTGCACTGCTGGTGAGAATGTAAATTGGTGCAGCAAGTATGGAAAACAGTATGGATGTTCCTCAAAAAACTAAAAATAGAACTACCATAGGATCTAGCAATTCCACTTCTGGATATTTTTCCAAAGAAAACAAAAGAACACTAGTTAGAAAAGATATATGCACCCCTATGTTCATCAGGGCATTATTCACAGTAGCCAAGATATGGAAGCAACCTAAGTGTACCTCGATAGATGACTGAATAAAGGTGATGTGTTATATATGTACAACGGAAGATTACTCAGTCATAAAAAAATATTTAAATATTGCCTTTTGTGACAACATGGATAGAACTAGAGGGTATTATGCTAAGTGAAATAAGTCAGACAGAGAAAGACAAATACCATATGATTTCACTTATATGTGAAATCTTAAACAAACAAACAAACAAACATAAGAAAACAGAAACAGACTCATAGATACAGAGAAAAAAACTAATGGTTGCCAGAGGGGAGGGAGATTGGGGGATGAGTGAAATAGGTGACAGAGATTAAGAGGTACAAACTTTAACTTATAAAATAAATAAGTCCCAGGGATATATGTAAAGCATAGGACATATAGTCAATAATATTGTAATAACTTTGTATGGTGACAGAGGGTAACTACTGGACTTGATGATTATTTTGTAGTGTATAAGAATATCTAATCACTACGTTGTACACCTGAAACTAATATAATATTGTTAGTCAATTATACTTCAATTAAAATTTAATTAATTAATTAATTAAAATTAGAACCTTGGGGGAAATAAAGATAAGTTTTGACCAACCATGATAGGAGAGAAACTGAATTTTCTTTCTATTTTCTCTATAGGTAATAATATTTTAAAAATTATTATCATATGAAGACATGTACAAAGATTATGCCTCCAAAAATATATTAAAGGTGTATTATATCAGTTAATAAAAATATTACTTTTCTAATTTATGATTCTGTGGTATTTGTCAGTTTTTTTTCCAATTTGCAATTTTTTGTATTTTTTTAAAAACTGACTTATTTATTTTTTCTTAAAACTTTACCTTCTTAGAGAAGCTTTAGGTTCACAGCTAAATTGAGGGGCAGGAATAGAGATTTCTCATATACACCCTGCCCCCACACATACATAGCCTCCCTCATTATCAACATCCTCCACTACAGTGGTATATTTGTTACAATTGATACTATATTGACATATTATTTTCTCCTAAAATTCATAGTTTATATTACATTCCATTGTTTGTACATTCTATGGGTTTGGACAAATGTATGATGACATGTATCTATCATGTGGTACCATACAGAACAGTTGCACTGTCCTAAAAATCTTCTGTGCTCCATCTATTCATCCTTTTATTTTTATTCTAAATAAATAATTTGCTTTCATTCTTAATTTTATGTTTGTGGTTTTTCTTAGAGAAGGTCCCCTCAAAATTTTATAAGCTTAAGGCCCAGCAAATCCTAGGTGTGCCTTGTTTATAATATAAAATTTCACATACCCATAGCTAAAATAGTCTACAGTACAACCAATAGCTAGAACAAACTATTTCACCTTTCTCAAATAAATGTGTTCCTATGATCTGAATGTTTATGTCCCCTCAAAATTCATATGTTGAGATCCTAATGCCCAATGTGATGATATTTGGATGGCCTTTGGGAGGTGATTAGGTCCTGAAGGTGGAGCATCATACATTGGATTGGTGGCCTCAGAGAGATCCCTTTGCCTTTCTGCCATGTGAGGTTGTAGCTAGAAGCCACTATTTTATAAACCAGAAAACAGACCCTCACCAGACACCAAATCTTCTGACACCTTAATTTTGAACTTCCTAGAACTGTGAGAAATAAATTTCTGTTGTTTATAAGCCATCGAGTTTATGGTATTTTGTTATACCAGCTAGAACAGATTAAAACATGTGTCTATAGTTTTGTGTTTACAGAAAAGTCTGAATTTTAAAAAACCCTTTTTGTGGATGTTAAACATATGAATCTACCATAACTAGACAGAATTTTAGGTTCAGACTTTGGGTGTAGAGTCAGACATCATTGTGACTCAATCTAACATTTAGACATTACCAACAATGTAATGTTGATACTCCATTCCAAATCTAAACATAACACAACGTTAACCACCTTCTAGCAGTAGATTCTCTGCTTAAAAGCACTGATAACTTACAAATAATGTCTCTATGGTAACAAAAAACTTAGAATGGGGAGAAAACTAATCCATGTAATCCAACTAGTTCATTTAATCCAATATTCCACTAAAAGAAGAAATTCTATGTAGAATATAATATTATTAAGAGATATTCATACAAACGGCATGGTACTGGCACAAAAACAGACACATAGATCAAGAACAGAATAGAGAGCCCTGAAATGAAACCGGGCACTTATGGTCAATTAATCTACAACAAAGGAGGCAAGAATATACAATGGAGAAAAGACAATCTCTTCAAAAAGTGGTGCTGGGAAAATTGGACAACTACATGTAAAAGAATAAGATTAGAACATTTCTTCATACCATATACAAAAATAAATTCAAAATGGATTAAAGACCAACTGTAAGCCTGAAACCATAAAACTCCTAGAAGAGAACATAGGCAGAGCACTCTTTGACATAGTCGTAGCAATTTTTTTAATCTGTCTCCTAAGGCAAAAGAAATAAAGGCAAAAATAAGCAAATGGGACCTAATTAAACTTAAAAACTTTTGCACAGCAAAGGACACCATTGACAAAACAAAAAGACAAACTACTGAATAGGATAAAATATTTGCAAATGATTTGACCTATAAGGGGTTAATACCTGAAATATATAAACATCTTATATAACTCAATATCAAAGAAACAAACAACCCAATTAAAAATGGGCAGAAGACCTGAATATACAATTTTCCAAAAAAGACATACAGATGGCCAACAGGCACATGAAAAAATGTTCAACATAATTATTCATCAGAGAAATGCAAATCAAAATCAAAATGAGCTATCACCCCTCACTTGTCAGAATGGCTATTATAAAAAAAAAAAAAGAAACAAGTGTTGGTGAGGATGTGGAGAAAAGGGAACCCTAGTACATTGTTGGTGGGAATGTAAACTGGTATAGCCACTATGAAAAACAGAATGGAGGTTTCTCAAAAAACTAAAAATAGAACTATCATATGATCCAGCAATTCCACTGCTGGGTATATATCCGAAGAAAGTGAAAACAGTAACTCAGAAGAAACATGCACCCCAATGCACATGGCAGCGTTATTTACAATAGCCAAGATATGGAATCAACCTAAGTGCCCATCAACAGATGAATGGATAAAGAAGATGTGGTACATATATACAATGGAATACTACTCAGCTTTAAAATAATGAAATTTTGTCATTTGCAACAACAGGGACAGACCTAGAGAATATTATGCTTAGTGAAATAAGTCAGAGAAAGACAAATACTGTATGATAGTATTTTATATGTGGAATCTAAAAAATACAACAAACTAGTGAATGTAACAAAAAAGAAGCAGATTTACAGATATGGAGAACAAACCAGTGGTTACCAGTAGGGAAAGGGGAGGCGGAGAGGAGTGGGACAGTGGTATGGGATTAAGAGACACAAACTACTATGTATAAAATAAATAAGCTACAAGGATGTATTGTACATCACAGGGAAATATACCCATTATTTTATAATAACTTTAAATGAAGTATAACCTATAAAAATATTGAATCACTATGTTGTACACCTGAAACTAATATAATATTATAAATCAACTATACTTCAATAAAAAGAGAGAGATTCATCCTGCCAGCTTTTGCTTAAAAACTTTCAGTAATCAATTGCTCACAGCTTCACAGGGAAGACAACTCGTTGATGAATAGCTCTGACTCTGATAAAGTTCTCTCTTAAATCAAACCAAATCCAACTCCTATTAATCCTATGTATGTCCTCTGGAGCCAAATTAAGTAAGTTTACTCATTTATCGACACAGGTGTCTTCAGATATTTGAAGATATCTTCCATCTCCCTGAAAAGTCAAGCTCTCTCCAAATTAAGTGTCTCTAGTTCTAGATTCAATAACCATCCTCTTCCTATGTATATTGTCAAGTATAATTGTGAATTCATAGACCACTAATTTATCTAGATACAGAGTCATATATTCATGTCACTGAAAGGAAAAGGTCTATTGTCAGATAAATTTTAAAGTTTGAGGTAACTCAACTTAAACCTTAGTTAACAGTAATTAATAATTCAATCTTGCAAAACATCAGTCCACTCCATTCCCTCTATCCCACTGCCACCACACACACACACACTTTTTCCAGTCTATTACTTCTATTTGATCTGTAAACTGATAATAATATTCAGGTGTTTCAGATTTTCCAAAGAAACAGAAGCCAGGAAAATGGAAAAAGTATTACCTTTGGCAGTACACATTATATATTCTCCTCATCATTCAAATGGAAAAAAATGTATGTATAAATTCAGTTTGCAACTGGCTGCAATTTAAACATACATGTGGGTATGCTTGTGTGCAGACAGGTATACACTCACATACAAACCCACACAGACACACAAACTATTAGCTGCAGAGACTTGAGACTTGGTAATTACTTCCCAGGCTCCCAAGCCATGCTTCCTAACAGATGCGCAATAAATACTTTGTTAAGTGCTGAAAGCACTGTGCTTGTCAGCAGTAATTTTCAAAAGAGAAGAAAAAGCATATTGTGCATTTCCATAAATAGCAAATGAGCTACATATCAAGACTCTGAATTTTTAGCTAGAAAGACTTCTAATCATTTAACCAATACGCTAATTTTGGTTATACAAGAGGAAATTGAGGCCTAAGGAAGACTACTGACTTACCCAAAGCCATATAGCTTATTTGAGACCCAGGTTCTACAAGACTGTCCTATGTTCTAGAGTTCAGCTGTACTATAACATACAAGTCAAGCTCAGCATGGTTAATGACCGAGGTTTATGTGAAGGAATCATGAAACTATCTTACAAAATGGATATTGTTTAAAAAAAATGATACGAGTATCTTACAAAAAATTATAATTCCATGGTGAATATGAGATACTGGACCAGTGAACAAGATACTAAAAGGTACAGTAAACACCTCAGATGTAGTGACAAAGGAGAAATCAATCCCTGAACTGAGGAAATTACATCATGAGGTCCATATCTTCGTTGGGGGTAAGGGGGAGGGAGGATCCTGTGTTCAATATAAACAAAACAAAGCTCTGTAGAATTTACCAATACAGATTAGACTTTTTAAAATGCACTTTGAGCAATGTAATAGGATAACCCTAAAGAAAATAATCTTTTGATATAATATTGACACAATAAAAAAGACAAGCATAACTCACATTTAGTAAGACAAAAAGAAATATCAAGACCAGACCAGAATAGAAAATAATCTTTAGTCCAGACCAAAGAATTTTCACCAGTTCTTTTAGGTGTTTGTGGGTGTGGGTATGCACACATATTTGTGAGTGTGTGTGCATGTGTGTGTGTTGTTTGGGGCCTAGGGAGGAAGAGACGGAACCAGAATTTGTTGAGCATCTAATATGTGTCACACACTGCATGTTGTATTTTACTTATATTATAAAATTTAATCCTTACAAAACCTCACATAATCCTATGATGTAGGTATTATTATACTCATCTTGCAAATAAGGAGAAAAGCTCTGGGGGCTTTAGGTCATATCGCTAATAAATGGCAGAGGCTAGGCTGAAATCTATGTATGTTGAATGTTAAAGTCTATGATAATTCCATTGATGAGGAGAAACAGGATGTTTGGTCAAAACCTCACTATGCATTCATTATGATTTGTCACTTAATTATATTCTGAAGTATTTATCTTTTTATTTTTTCACAGCATGGATTCAGTCATTCTCATTTAATTCTATACAATCATCAGAGTACTCCCCAACAAACTGTACAGATACTGTTACCTCAATATCTTCACTGAGCAGAACCTCCTGGTAGTTAGAGGAAGGACAAAACCAGGTACACAATATTCTTTGGAAAACTCTGTCTGAGAAGGCTTATTTGTGTTTCATCATGCTCTGTGTTAAGGAGTGACCACCACCCCCCCTTAACTCATAAGGTGTATATTTAAGTAAAATAGGTGTTGAATTCCTTGATTTCAGCAAAGTTTAACAATGCAAAACCTACTTCTAGTGCTAACAAGTTAATGACTCAATAGCCATTAGACATAAACTTGTCTAAAATCCTCCAGACACGGGAATGTAGGTATGTTTGACACATTTCCAAGGCACCATCCTTCCAAGAATCTCATCTACTTATGAGGATTAACTGAAGAAGCCTGAGAGGGCAAATGAGATGACCTTGCATTAGTTTTCCAGGCTGAATAACAAATTATCCCAAACTTAACGGTTTAAAATAACAAACATTTATTATCTCAGGGTTGTTGTGGGTCCGGAGTCAATGCATGCATAGCCTCGCTGGATCCTTAGCTCAGAGTCTCACAATCAAGGTGCAGTCAAGGTGTCTGCAAGCTAAAGAAACTTTCTGGAGCTCAAGATTCTCTTCTGAGTTTACATAGTTGTTAGAAGAATTCAGTCCCTTGTGGTTGTAAGATGGAGGGCTGTATTTTCTTGCTAGCCATCAGCCTGAGGCTCCTATCAGCTTTTTTTTTTTTTTTAACATCTTTATTGGAGTATAATTGCTTTACAATGGTATGTTAGGCTCCTATCAGCTTTTGAAGGCCACATACAGGTCATCAGCTCATGGCCCACTTACCACATGGGCTCACTCCTTCAAAGCTAGCAGCAGAATCTCTCACTCAGTCTCATAAGATGGAGTCTTATAACCTAGTCAAGGAAGCGATTATCCTTCCAATCACCTGTTCCATACTTACTGACTAGAAGTAAGACACAGGTTCCATCTGCACCCAAAAGGAGAGGGCTATACAAGGGTTTGACTCATTGGGGGTTACCTCAGTGTGTATCCACCACAGACCTGCTATGGACTGAATGTTTATGTACCCTCTCCCAAATTAATGTTGAAACCCTACCCCCTAACATGATGGTATTAAGGAGTGGGATCTTTGGGATAATGAGGATTAGATGAGATCACGAGGATAGAGCCCTCATAAATGGGGTTAGTGTCCTTACAAGAGTCCTGAGGGAGCTTGCTTCCTCTCTCACTATGTGATAACACGGTGAGGAGACAGCCATCTATGAACTAGGAAACAGGCTTTCACAAGACACTGAACCCTGACCAATTCAGACAACCTGATCTTGGACTTCTAGCCTCCAGAACTATGAGAAATAAATTTCTGTTGTTTATAAGCCACTCAGCTTATGGTATTTTGTTACAGCAGCCTCAGTTGAACAAGACAGACTCAAGTCAAAACTTTTTTTGTTTGTTTTTTGCGGTACACGGCCTCTCCCTGCTGTGGCCTCTCCCGTTGCGGAGCACAGGCTCCGGACGCGCAGGCTCAGCGGCCATGGCTCACGGGCCCAGCTGCTCCGCGGCATGTGAGATCCTTCTGGACCAGGGCACGAACCCGTGTCCCCTGCATCTGCAGGCGGACTCTCAACCACTGCGCCACCAGGGAATCCCAGTCAGAAAGTTTTAGCAGTGAATTTAGTCATCCAGGTCTCCTTGCTCGTCAACGAGTTTTTACTTCAGTCTAAATCAGTTAGAATTCGTCACACGGAACAAGGACAAAGGGAAGCTAACCATCTCGATTTTAATTGTCCCATGGGAAAGAACAAAACAATTATGAAGGGATTACAAGCAAACTACCAAGAAAGTAATAGGAATTTCATCCTTTTGATGACTCAGATAATTTAGCTAGATTATCTCCTTTGCTCCTTTGTTTTAGGACTCCCAATTAAGTCACTATTTTGAAGCATCAATAGATGGACCCAAATATCAACACAAACTGCCCAAATTTAGCAATTCAGTTGCTTCCAGAGACTCTGTATCCAATCCTGCTCTTTTGGAGCCCAAGGATAGGTCAATCCTAAAATATACTACTGGAAGTTTTTTTTCTCCTTCCATTTCAGTTAATAAAAATGTTAAAGATTCCAACCACAAAGATCAATTAACATAATAAATGATATATGTGTTATTATTTTTATAGTTATTTCATTGAATAGCATTGTTTCCTCAAAACTATCTGTAGGATTTTTATTTTTCTGGGAGAAAAAAATGAAAATATTGCTAGTTCCTTTGGTTTTTTGGAGGAAATCCATTTTGTTTGTCATAATTTTTTGCCATAGTGAAGGAGGGAATTACAGGAATTAAATATCTACTATACATCCAAAGACTGTGCTGGGCATTTTTTATGCTCCCTTACTGACATTGAAAATGAGGATCAGAGATTGTAAGTAACCTACCTATGTCACTCAGGTAGTATACATGGTAATGGCATTGTGCAAACCCAAACAGATTTTAAATCCAGATCCCTTTGGTATTTTTTTTGTTTGTTTTTTTTTTTGCGGTACGCGGGCCTCTCATTGCTGTGGCCTTTCCCGTTGCGGAGCACAGGCTCCAGATGCGCAGGCTCAGCGGCCATGGCTCACGGGCCCAGCCGCTCCGCGGCATGTGGGATCTTCCCGGACCGGGGCATGAACCCGTGTCCCCTGCATCGGCAGGCAGACTCTCAACCACTACACCACCAGGGAAGCCCTGGTGTTTGTTTTTTTAAGTTTGTTTTTTTAATCTACAAACTGCCATTCAAAAAGAAGGGAACTTCAGGTGGGTGATAAAATTAACTCAAATTGTGATGCTAAAGAAATATGTAATACTGAGGGGAATGATTTTTTTAAATGTTCATCACCAAAAGTTTATAAAAAATGCAAAGTAAACATGTAATGAATATAACCAGCCCCAAAATATAGGTTTTTGCCTACACAATGTTAAAAGAATTGAATTAGTTACAAAATTTCAGACACACTCTAATATATATATATACACACATGCATATATAGGTATAGCAGATATACATATATCCTGCTTCTCTGGGAAAATCTTACTTCTCTACAAAAACAGTCTCCAGAGTTTCCTCTTAGCACTAACCAGAGCCACTCACTTTAGGCAAATTATTAAGGGGCGATGTTTATTCAGGACTCACTCTCTACAAAAGTAAAAGGTCAAGTAAGAAAGTGTATTAAGGTTTCACCATCTATACTCTACACACTCAGGTATCTCTGGGTATCAATAACTGTTTGAGAAGAGACAGGTCAACTTGTCCCCCAGTCATTTGGGAATGATGAACTACAGGATAAAGAGTATTTAATTTATTTCAGAGTCAAGTCTCCCTTCATTTGCAGAAACTAGGATATTTCTGGCCATGTAGACTCTCGGACATACTCAGGATGAAGCCCATTTCTTAAGGGTCATGAGGCAATTCTCAAGCAGTGCCTTCTGGGAGAAACATCAACTGTGAAGGTTCCACACCTGTCTCTACCAGACCACTCACCAAGTTCTACAAACAGTAAAAACAGAGGAGACAAATTACTTAAGCTGACAAGTTTTTGTGTCAAAATATTATTTTGCATATACCAGCAATACCAAAAGAAGGTTGTTAAAATTCGAAGCATCATCTTAGAGAACACATTATAACTAGAGGAAACTTGAAAGCAGTTCATGGTCCTGAAAACTTTGTGTTTCAAATATTCTTATTTTCCATAACACTCAATGAGTAAGTTATTCATATATATATATATATATATATTTTAAAACAGTGCTTTAGAAGACACATGGTCATTGGAGTTAGACAATAAGAGCTCACCACAACTAGAGAAAGCCAATGTGCAGCAACAAAGACCCAAAGCAGCCAAAAATAAATAAATAAATAATTTTTAAAAAAAGAAAAAAAATTGTCCAAAAAAATAAAATTATGTGGAAAAAAACCCCCAAAACCTTGTCCCTTCCACTGTCTGATTTTGGGTGTGTGAGTTAGGGGGCAACTTAACCTCACTAAGCCTTCGTTCCTCAGTTATGAAATACTGATGATATTAACAATTTTGCCAGTCTATTGTGACGATTAAATGAGAGTAGATACATAGAGTATCTATACAGAGAACGGCATATCATAGGCACTCAATAATTGGTAGCTTTGGTGTTGGTTGTCTATACCATATAATGTCTTAATATATGCTGTGTGCTGTCCTGTCAAAGCAGGATAGTGGCTCTGAAACTTGAGTGAGCATCAGAAACACCTGAAGGGCTTGTTAAAACTCACTTTGCTGGGCTGGGGCCTTAGAGTTTCTGAGTTCCTGGGTCTGGGGTAAAACACAAGAATTTGCATTTCAAACAAGTTCCCAGGAGGTTGGATGCTGATATTGCAGGCCAAGGGACCACACTTTGAGAACTACTAAGGACAAAGAAGGTGCACTTGGTTTAGAGGCAGCTGATTTGAGTATGAGACTCAGAGTATGAGCCTTTGTGTGCCTGCCAGTTATCAGGCACTTAAAAGCTCAGAATCAATGGATCGATGTGATATTAAAAAGAGCAAGGAATTGAAAGTCAAAAGGCCCTAATATGAATAACATATGACAAGTGGCAAACATTTCTCTATCTAGGCCCCAGTTTTCTATCTGTAAAATAGGCAGTTAGATGATATGTTTCTTTTCTATAATTTCACATGTTTTAAGTATATGATTGTCCTCAAATATCTTGGATACTTAATATAGAACAGAAGATAAAAAAATGCAAGCAATAACTCTTACCCTAAACGTTCAAAGCCCTATGCCTGGTTCTCTTCCTGTCCCCAGTAATGTGATTCACAGAGTTGAACAAAAATAAAATAAGAAAAAATAGGACCATAAGTTGAGCCACTACTATACTACATGCCATTTATTTGTTCATTATTCATTCAGTCCCTCTTGTGTTCCAAACAGTGTGGAAGATTTTAGGAAAACAGGGTGAAGGAGACAGGGTGATTGAATCAGACTAGCAGGATACTAATCCATTTGTTTATCATGTAATTTATGTTACACTGTGGCATTCTTGAGAATCAGTTGGCCCTAATCCATATAATACAGCTAGCTAGAACATAGCTTAGAGGGATCAAGAACTAAAACCCACACTGATTTGAAGCAGGGCCCACAAGTCAAAGTCAGATGAACAAGAAGAGGAATTGGATATCAGTCATCAGATCCGGAAACTGAAGACTGACTATTTCAGAGAGTAATGTTCTAAAATCCATCCTCTTCCTCTCATAGTTATAAGAACCTCCCTACTTTAGATAAGCACATGGTATTCAGCAAAAATATACTTTCCAGCTTCCCTTGCAGCCAGATGTAACTTGTGATTAGGATGATGGATGGGAACAGAGTGAAACATAATTTCACTTGCTTTCCACTTGCTTTTCATCTCTTCCCACAAACTGGAATGTGATCCTAGTGGCTTTGGCCATGTGGGCAAGAACAACATTGTTAAGATTCATCATGATCTCAGGATCACCTTGTGAAACAGAATTGCCCTACCCCCTGGAACCATTTAGCAGCTCAGAATTTTATGGAAGAAAGCAATGTTTAAGCCACTATACTTTGTATATCTTTGTTAGAGTATCTTTAGGTATATCCTATCTAACACAGATATATAGAACTGGATCCTATGTACTAGACAACAATTTGGAAATATCCACTTTTCCTTATGACAGTAGGTCCAGCATCTAGCATGGTGCCTGGAACATAATAGGTGATAAATAAATAAGTGAATTCAATGAAATACATGAGGGTCCTGACGTTGAGGCAAATCATCGCACTACGAGGAAACAGACATGGAAACAAAAGTAAAGAATTGCTTACCCTTTCAATCTTATTAATGCACATTCTTCCAATTCCCAAAGGTATATTTCATATTTTAAAAATTCTTATATTGGCAAAAGTTTAAGCTCCTCTGACATGCTTTTTGATAACCAAGAAAAATAGTTATCAGGTGCTAAGCATGTTAAATTGGATGAAAATAACTTTGAATCTCAACCACATTGTTTGTGCTATTATTGTGTTCCAAACTAAATTAACTAATAAATATTTTTGAGTTCATATGACAGGAGTTAGCAATATACCTGTAAAGAGGGACCAAGTCACTGGTCTCTTTTCTTCCGGTATGTTTAAAGGGGTTATTTTTATTTATGCACACAAAACAATAAGTTTATATATATAGCCACATCATGTGCACTTATAAATTAGTTTAAAGTAGTAAAATATCTTGCATTTTAGTTAAATGAGGATTGTTAAAAACAAACATCTTTTTAACGGCAAAACACTTATTTTTAAATAGCCATTTTACAAAGTTATTTGATTCCAGAAACGTTATTTCTTTATAAAGCTGGACTTTCATATTATCAATGTAAATAATAGTACGTACTTCATAGAGGTATTTTAATGTTTCTGCATTATTAGGGCTTTCTGAGCAAAGAAAACTGGAACCTGGTTAAAGCACAAATCCTGGAAATTAAAGAGTGAATAAACAGAGACTTCCAGAGAAAATGTGTTTATATTTCAAAGTAAGTGAAACCCAGAGCCATCCTTTTACATTCCAATGGACTGTAAAATAGGGACCTTTCCTTTCTGTTCCTGGAGAAGATTTGTTGCTACTGGGGATATTAGATCTCTCTCTCTCTCCCCCTCCTTCCCTCCCTCCCTCTCAGAAGGAGGAGACTGCAGCTGTGTAGCATTTCCTATACAAACTCTGAGGTTCATAATTTCTTCTTCTCGGTAGTATAAAAACCCCTTTGCATGTACAGGATAACATTTGGCTTTTATAGTATAGCCCTGAAAGGGGAGAAGGGGACATAGGTAACTGATGCAGTTGTTGTTGAAAGTAATAATATTCTACCTCTGATCTAGAAACTTCATGTTTGCTTTCAGGACAAAACAAGTAATATAGATGTTAAAAACTTATAATGAGCTATAAAAGAAGCAGAGATCTATGAACACCATTAGATAAGTTGTCTGCTATGGACATGGTAGCTGCGTCTATGTTTCTATTCCCTACCTATTACCATATTTACCAAAAGAGAAGGTATTAATAATAAGACACTTCAACCAATAAGTTTCATCCTCCTCAAAGTGCAAAGAAACAGTGAAGTGTCAATTTTATAAGAATTGCTCTGTGACTAATGGTATTCTCTTTTGTCCTACTTTTCCTTTCAATTGCCTTTTCTTATGTAGCTGCATGGTCAAAAGACTTCTTTGTCTATTCAAATCTCTACCTCTATTTGAGAGTAAAGCAACATTAGTGAAGAAATGTTACACAATATATCAAACACAGTTCTCTGTAAACAAAAGAAAGAAAAAGGATTTTTCTCAGTTTTGCTCTTTCATGAAGAATTACTGTCTCTGTTTAAAGCTAATCCCATTAGTATCTTCCTGCTTCCTCAGAAATTGTTCTCTAACAAATATGTTTTCACTTTCTGGTATCTTCAGTCTCTCTGTCTCTGTCCTTCTCTGGGTGTCTCTCAACGGCCTCTTTGTGTCCCTATGTCTCTCCGTCTCCACTCTTCCTCTTCCTGTTGTGCATCTGTCACCCATTTCTCCCCCACTATTTCTGTTTCTACATCTCTGTCTCTATCCTCTTCTCTTGCTTCTCTAGACCTCTCTCTCTCTCTCACTCTTCCTCTCCGCACACCCAACCTCCAGCATCCAGCATTTCCTCTCTGATGGGGTACACGGATTTTCCTGATTTTAAAAATGTACTCTTTCCTTTATTTGTAAGGTCGCAGGCCCTTAACACTTAAGAGCCCCCCATGCAAGCCAATTTTAGGGAAAAGGAGTCCACATAAGATTTGAGAAGGTAGAGTTGAAAATCTCAGAGGTAAACTTTCAAGAGGAGAGTACCAAAATGAAGTGGCAAGTGCCAAACCGAAGAGGACAGAGATCCAAGAGTGCTTGCTGTCTTTGGAATTGGTTACTGGGAACTTAGTGAAAGCAGTTCCCCCAGAGCAGGGTAAACAGAAGCGGACTCCAGTGAGCTGGGGAGTGAAAAGGAGATGAAGAAGAGAAAACAGGAAGTTTAACAGCAGAAAATACTTATTAAGTGCCTGCTCTAAGCCAGCACTGTGCTAAGCTTTAGAGACACAATTGGGAGCAAGCTTGACAGTCTCTGCCTGTAAGAGCTTACAGTCTAGTGGGAAATGAGATACTATAAAGAAACAATATAAAAAATAGCATAATGATGATTGATAAAGCAAATACAGGGTGATGTGGAAGCATATCAGAGAGGTACTGACATTGGATTCAGAGGGGTGATGATAGACATTTAAAATAGGAACTACAAATCCTAGCCCCTTCCTCTTCTTGGGCACTTGGCTAGATGACATTTCCAGGCTCTTCAACAGTTAGGGGTGGCCGTGTAACAGCTCTGGCCAGTGGACTGTAAACAGAGGAAAGCACACCACTTCTGGGTCTGTCCAATAAGAGTTCCTCCATGCTTTTACCCCCCTCCGCTGTTTGGAGACCTTAGATGCTGCAAGGTGAATATGGCAGAGCCTTCATCAGCCTGGCTCCTCAGATCGCTGTATAGATGACCTACATTTTTAACCATAGTTAATAATCCTGTATTGCATATTTGAAAGTTGTTAAGAGAGTAAATCTTAAAGTTCACCTCGCGAGAAAAAAATTTTTTGTAACTGTGTATGGTGACAGATGTTAACTAGACTTACTGTGATGATCATTTCACAATATACACAAATATAGAATCACTATGCTGTATACCTGAAACTAATATACTGCTATATGGCAATTATACCTTAATAAAAATGTATATTTGAAGTGGATCATTGAAATATCCATTATGTCAATAAAAAAAAAGAGATAAGGTGTAGCCAGAATGATATAAACGTGGAAGACATTAGACATTGAACTGTGAAGGGAAATGAAAAGCCAAAGGCGGAAGAACATTTAAAGCATACAAATATTTGAAGAGTAGAGAAAGATGACCAATAAAAGAGACAGATAATTCTTGGTTATAGAAGTAGGAAGGAATCAGGAAACAGCTGGCTTCAACCCAGTTTAACATCACTACCACTCACCCACCAGCCAATAATATTCATGACACTTGTCCTAGTTTCATTCCATTGTTCCCAAATTTCTCCCACTTTGATCTAGTTCTCTACTGGTTCTTGGCGTTTGCCTCCATCTCTCATTTAGAATCTCCCTCTCGTTAGGAGTTAGAATTAGTACTCACCTTTCTAGCTCATTTTTGCTCTGGCTCCTGATTCCAATCTTGCCTTCAGGAGCTTTGAATTCTTTTATTATCTTGCTGAGTATTGAACTATCAAAGACTGTTCTCTATCTAGCCAATCTCAGAAAATGGCCATGACCCACGCCAGCTAACACTAATGAAAACTAACATGTATTGGCTGCTTACTAAAGCCAAGCACTGTATTAACTAATTTAGTTTGTTTTAACAACAATTCTATACATACATATTTCTATTAGCCCCATCTTCAGATGAAGTAACTGAGGACACTCACAGGTAAGAGTAAGCCAAGATCCCAACCTGGCAGTCTGGCTCCAGAGTCTGCATTCTTAACCACTATGTTATGCTGCCCTTCATGTGCTGGCCAGTTCATCCAATTCCAAACAAAGGGCAGATTTTGAAAATTCCTAGCTTGAAAATCAAAGGAAGATGACATTCGAGAAGAAGTCAATGAATACTTAATATTCCCAAACGTTACAGAGAAGTAAATAAGTGGTGGCTGAAAAAGAAGTCAGTCAATTATTAGCCATTTAGGGGTTAATGATAGCCTTCTCCATAGCAACCTACTCCATCAGAGGGATGATGGTAATAGAACTGGGACTGTCTGTGAAATGAGAATTTAAATAGTATGCAGAAGCACTAAATTCAGACTACTTTATCCAGAAGTTTGATGATGAAGGAAAGAGAGTCAAAGAGGGGCAAAACTTGAGGGGCAAGCACATGCAAAATAACTTTTTTTACATAAGAATTGGGTGGAAGATCTTCTACCATCAGGGCAGAAGAAGCTACTGGAGAAGAGACAGTTGAAGTGAGACAGAGAACCAGTGACAGACCCCAGGGGCAGGGGATGGAATTAAGAACACTGGTGGGTGCCCGCCTCCAAAGCCCCTCATGGAGGAGCTAACTGGGCAGGGAAGACTGCAGAGTTAGGAGGTGGAAGGGGAAATTGAGAGCTCACATGCCTGACTGAGGCCACCTGTTTTCTCCAGGAAGTAGGAAGCAAGCCTTCCACAAAGAATAGGGTGGGTGAAGTGGAACTGGGTGCTTGCAATTAAGGTTATAAAAGGATTGTAACAGCTATCATGGGAAATGAGGTAGGGGGCTGATGAGACACATAAGTAAAAGGATTGCTAAGCAGCAACAAGGGCCCGGCTGAGGATGAAGCTCATAAACTCATAATGGAGGAAGTCAGCATAATTAGGTGATTTCTCCAGCTGGGCTCAGGCTCCAGCAGGAGCAGAGAAAACAGCCAGTTGGGCTGCCCTGGATGAGGGTTTGGAAAAAACAGAGAGCTACAGAAGATAGAGTGGTAAGAAAATAGAGAGCCTCTGAAACTGTGAAATTATTTTCATGGTTTCAGGCTAAATAGGAAATATGTTAATCCAGCAGGAGAATGACAGACTCAGAGAACAGGGATGCCTTGAAAGACTGACGTCTTTAAGGAGATACAGGGACAGAAAGGAGGTGAGAGAAGGAACAGCGTTAACGTGTGACAATTTGGCTTTAAATTTTCCTCTGCTCCCTATTCCCTTCCAATTTCTTACATTCCCGTGCCAGTGAATTATTTAACATCCTAAACTTACTAGATTTCCACTGCATACTAGTTACTCTCCAACTAGTATTTTTGCTAGATAAATTGAGTGTCTCTCCTCAGTCACCTGAAATCTAAAGTTCATTCATTCAATAGCAGTTCAGGTGTGATGTGTGAATTAGGAAAACGTAGCTCCTCAGGATAAAGGGAACACCCCGACCCGGGCACGCTGCTGTGCAGGTGAAGGGCAGCCTGGGTATCAGCCCCTACACACTCCCCCATCCATGTGTCCTGGTGCAGGGCACACCTTCCCCAGCCATATTTTCCGGTTCTAGATGAGCCCAAAGAAAAAATTTTAAAATATATTTGGCATTGTATGTCCCTGGATTGGAAGTAAAATCTTGACTTTATGAATAGATATATTAAAATCTTCTGTGGAAAACATTTTTAACGATAAAAAATAAAGGTGAATATAGATGAAGAAAAGCACAGCTAAGAGGTCTCTTAAGTACATGTCTTTAAAGAAAAGAAACCCCATGTTAAACGAAGTGGCTAAATTCCCTCTCTGTTGGTGATTGACAACCCCATCATACAAAAAAGCTTAAATGCAATGGTTCAACGCTGGATTCAGAACACTGGACGTGTAAAGTGAAATTCACTTGACAAGGTCAAATATTTTAAATAAATTTAACAAATCCAGGAATAGAGAGCAGAACCAGAGGATGATAGGGCTGTCACTCGAACTTCTAAAAGATGTCTTCCTTTGTCCTCAGCTTCTGTGTTCAAATCCATGATTAGCAAGAGAGCTCAGACTCTATAAACAGAACATGATGCTGTAACAGGCCAGAAGCATGACTCCATAGAAGAGAGGGGCCAAGTACCTTTCCTCTGAGCCTTATAAAAAGCTCCTCGAAGCCTCAGTATTTTTAGTTACATTATTTATAACACCTACCTGCTCTCCTTTTGTTTCTTTTTTTTAAATTATCTTAATCTACAGATAGAATGGACAGGTCTCAGAGTAGTAAATGAGAATGATTTCTGGAATCCGAGGAGCAGCAATTGCCATCTGTTATTTAGCATAATTTCATTTAACTGAAGACATTGCTTCCTTTCTGTGAGGAATGCTGTCTTTCCCAAAATGCAGGATAGTGCAGGATTAAGCCTTTAGGTATTTATATTTGGGTTTCAGGTTTCTTTAAAAAATTATAACCATGAATGCACTTTAATCCTAACAATCAGAATGTATGCATCTGGCAAAAGAGTTCATGAAGCATAAACTAATTTTATTTTTGCAATAAAAATACCTATTGATGCCCTTGAACAGGGGTCCCAGTACCAGTCCGAAGCCTGTTAGGAACTGGGCTGCACAGCAAGAGGTGAGCAGCCGGCGAGCGAGTGAAGTGTCATCTGCTGCTCCCCAACGCTGGCATTAATTCCGGAACCACGCCCTCTCCCTCGATGACCCCACCCTGACCCCGTCTGTGGAAAAACTGTCTTCCAGGAAACCGGTCCCTGGTGCCAAAAATGTTGGAGACCGCTGCCCTAGAAGACAGGTCCTACAAGAAATAAGAATTAGTGTCACAAACTTTTTATCTTTGGGATTGAAGTAGAAACTGAAAAAATAGAATTGATTTACTAATTATTTCTGCTGATAAGGACATTAGCATTTATATCAATAACTGATTTATAGAGAAGACTCAGTCATCTATAAGTGAATAATTATCTATGGAATTTAAATGACTATTTTTCCCTTCTACCAACAAAAATGCTTCTGGGCTACAAACTCTTGCTATCAATTTTAACTACAATGATATAAATTGATTACAAATTTATGAAAGAAAGACAGAATTCAGAATACATGTCCATAATACACTGTAAAACCAAATATAGTTTTTAATATTATATACGACCAACCCCTTCAGCATCAGTTATTGCACTGATGAACACATACATACTTTATGGTTAACAAACAGAAGTATGGAATTTATAATTTTTTTCCCTGTAAACATACTGCTACTAAACCTTGCCCATGGTTACTCAGAGCCACATTTTCTCTGTGAAGGATAAAAGGTGATACTTACAAGTCTTAATCACCAATCAAGCAATACAGTAAGTAAATATTTGGGGCTTGTGCTATGCAACAGGGCCAAGAATTAACAGTGAAATATGGAAGGAGAATACAGTGTCTTATTCTGTCCTACTACACTGGACCATTACAGCCTCAACTCCCCTACCAATACAAAAGGCAATATTTAAAGCTCAACGCTCCTTATATCAAGAAGGTTGCAATTAAAAACATATACACACAGGGAACTATATTCAATATCCTGTAGTAAACCATAATTGAAAATTTTTTAATTAAAAAATAAGTTTGAAATAAAGGGTCTAAATTATAAAATTAATGGAAAATAACAAGGATACAAGATGTGCTGATATTCCAGATGTGGATCAGATGGTAATCATGGCCCCTGGTCAGAGGCTAAATGGAAACGTGTTAGTAAAGCTGCATCATTTAGCGTAATGGCTCGTTTGGAACTCTAAGAAGAGAAATGCACCACAGGATCATGGAAGTTTCAGAAACAAAATCATCATTCAGGACCCACTGATCAGGTCTCTTGTGTTATTTAGGAAGTCTGATCACCCTCTGGATGATTTCACCATCTCTCTTTGTACCATCAACCTCATTACCATAAAATTCTTCTATCCAAATTCTGTGCTTAAAGATGGTTAGCTGCGTGTGTGTAGCCATGTTGCAAATTTAAAAACTAATATTTAAAACTTGTATAAATATTATAAATATACTAGGTTAACTGAAACTCAGATTGAAAGATAGGAATGAAAATGTTCAGATGCTTCTTTTCTTGACTCAATCATGGAGCATTAGTTAAGTCATTTTTTAAAACTCATATTCTCAACTACAATATGCAAACAATATGCACAGTCTGAAGATTAAGCAACTGTTACAATCAGCCATCTTCTTGGGTTACACATGTTGACCTTTTGCAATTTTCCATTGATATAAAAGAGTAACATTAAGTCTACCTTCCTTGAATCTACTAAAATTCATGACAATACCAGATTTATAAGGCAATTTCATATATCTAGTTTGTTTTATACTTTTTGAGTACTGCAAGATACTGATATCTCCATTTTTTTTTTTTTTTTTTTTTTTTTGCGGTATGCGGGCCTCTCACTGCTGTGGCCTCTCCCCTTGCGGAGCACAGGCTCCGGATGCGCAGGCTCAGTGGCCATGGCTCACGGGCCCAGCCGCTCCGCGGCATGTGGGATCTTCCCAGACGGGGTCACGAACCCGTGTCCCCTGCATCGGCAGGCGGACTCCCAACCACCGCACCACCAGGGAAGCCCCTGATATCTCCATTTTACAGATGAGTAAACCAAGGTTCTGAAAGACTGAATGTTAAATACTATCATTGATAAAGCACAATGGGAAATTCAATTATTCTAAGGTGTAAGTATATCTATAACTATAATGACTGAACACGATAATATAAGGTATCTTAAAATATCTGTAATTGAATCAATATTTAAATGTGTAAATATTTTACAGAATTCAGATAATTTACTTAATTAATTTCCCTCCCAATCTTAATCAGCAATAAATAGATATTGACTATCTTTCCATCATATACCCTAACATGGCCAAGGTTCAAACTCTTTTGTTTTGGTGTATATCTACAGATATCTCCTAACCTTTGCCAGTCATTTTGTAAATGTGTGCCATTATTTCAAGGGTGATTAAATCAGAGTCTAGATAGAATAGCTCCAATTCATCACCAAGATAAGAAAAGGGGCTAAAAGCATCAATGAGTCAATAATGTCTTTTTTTTTTTAATGAAAATGAGCACATTAAAAAGGGGGGACTTTCCATAAACCATTTTTTAAAGCATATAGAAGCTATTATTATTTGAAGAAGATTCCACTTCTTCAAATGGTGATTGTTCTACTAATGTGTCTTGACTTGGCACTATTATCAGTAATTATTTTGAGCATTTGAACAAATTCAGAGATTTTGGGGGGTTGGCTCTTGATTCTGTTGGATTGTCGTGTTTGGTTTGGTTTTTGATGAGTGCTCTGGCTTACCCAGAGTATTTCTACTTACTAGTACTATGTGGAAATAGGAAGGCAAAGATTCAAACTATGTTCCACATTTTAAAAAACAAAAGCAAAACAAACCACAAAGAAAACCCCTTTCTTTCTACTCCTTCAGTCAACAGCTTAGCCTTATCACATATCATTACCCTTAAGGAGACTCTACTCCAAGGGATAGGGTTACCATCTTCCCTCAAATCCCTTATGTTAGGTGGATACTAAGTCACATTTATCTTTTTCCATAACTTTAAATCCTATTTGGGAGTAAACAAGATTCAAACACATATGTATACATAGGTACAAAGATAATATAGCTGCAGTTTCAGATGCTGAGCCAAGGAAGGGCCCACTAGATACAATGCTGTGACTAAGTTTCCTGGATCACAATGTTTCTTATAGAATGTTTTCTATCCCTGTCCTCCTTCAAGGTAGATCACACCCATATTAAATAGAAAAAAAAAAAAAAGCCACAGGTACAGGAACTCAAGACTTCTCTTCAGTCTATCTAACACTTAACTCGACTGGGCTGATAGGACATTGCTAGGCAGGCTCACCATACTCACCAATATCCACTTATCAAAGGAGGGTGATGGAATAAGAATATGTGAACACCCAAGGTTCTGCTGAACATGACTGGCAATTTAAATCTTAGATTGTTTATCTGCATAGGAGCTTGTTGCTACAGACCGCTGGTTGAAGGACATTCACCAGAAATGATTTTTTAAATTTTTGTGAAAAACAAAATAATTTATATCCTATATACATAAAATACATGTGTGTAAAATATATAGCATATAAATTCAATTAAGATAAACTAATCCATTGGGTTAGTATGTATATAAATTATATATACATATGTAATATATTATAAATTATGTATTTGTTATACATTCATTCTGTATATACATATATGAATATATATATAATTTAAGATAGATTAATCCACTGCATTATTTCCAGGGCATCTTATGACTACAATTATTTCTACTTCTATATCATCCTGCTCTAACTGGAATTTTAGGAAAATTTAGTTAATATAGAGTATATAACATTTGTTTCTAAATATTTAATTTTCCAGGTACAGATTTTTTTACAATAAGCCACTATAAATCTATGCTTTTTCAGTATTTAGCTTACATCTTTGACATAAATATCTTGTAAAAGATCACCTTGCAAAATTGGATTGGGACTGCTTACAAGTTAATTACATGTAGATGACAAAGAGAACAAGCCCAAGAAAGAAAGAATATGGTTTTACGTCCCGTCGTTTAAAACTGCGCAATCAGCTCTTTTCAGTTAAGGGGGAGACCAAACTTTGCAAGTTTTCTCTGCTAAACTTGGTCGTTGAATTTTGCCGCCACTTTCACGGTCAGTTTAAATCATCTTTGGAGAAAGAATTGAGAAAACAGAAATGTTTCTTGGCTTGGCAAGCAGCAGCAGGACAGAAGTAAGAGAAGATAATGAACTCCCTGCTGTTGATTTCTTCCTACATTCTTTTTATTCTGGAGCTTGTAGTAGAAACAATGCTAATGAGATCCTCTTCTGATGATGAGAAAAATGCTCTGAAATGATTTGTTCATCTGGCTCCTGACTACTGTTGTTAAAAACACATTTTATGTAAGGCCAGAAACTATCAAACTCTTAGAGGAAAACATAGGCAGAACACTCTATGACATAAATCACAGCAAGATCTTTTTTGACCCACATCCTAGATAAATGGAAATACAAATAAAAATAAACAAATGGGACCTAATGAAACTTCAAAGCTTTTGCACAGCAAAGGAAACCATAAACAAGACCAAAAGACAACCCTCGGAATGGGAGAAAATATTTGCAAATGAAACAACTGATAAAGGATTAATCTCCAAAATTTATAAGCAGCTCATTTAGCTCAATAACAAAAAAAAAACCCAATCCAAAAATGGGCAGAAGACCTAAATAGACATTTCTCCAAAGATATACAGAGTGCCAACAAACACATGAATGAATGCTCAACATCATTAATCATTAGAGAAATGCAAATCAAAACTACAATGAGATATCATCTCACACTGGTCAGAATGGCCATCATCAAAAAATCTAGAAACAATAAATGCTGGAGAGGGTGTGGAGAAAAGGGAACACTCTTGCACTGCTGGTGGGAATGTGAATTGGTACAGCCACTATGGAGAACAGTAGGAGGTTCCTTAAAAAACTACAAATAGAACTACCATATGACCCAGCAATCCCACTACTGGGCATATACCCTGAGAAAACCATGATTCAAAAATAGTCATGTACCAAAATGTTCATTGCAGCTGTATTTACAATAGCCAGAAGATGGAAACAGCCTAAGTGTCCAACATCAGATGAATAGATAAAGAAGATGTGGCCCATATATACAATGGAATATTACTCAGCCATAAAAAGAAACGAAATTGAGTTATTTGTAGTGAGGTGGATGGACCTAGAGTCTGTCATACAGAGTGAAGTAAGTCAGAAAGAGAAAGACAAATACCGTATGCTAACACATATATATGGAATCTAAAAGAAAAACATGTCATGAAGAACCTTGGGGTAAGACAGGAGTAAAGACACAGACCTACTAGAGAATGGACTTGAGGATATGGGGAGGGGGAAGGGTAAGCTGGGACAAAGTGAGAGAGTGGCATGGACATATATACACTACCAAACGTAAAATAGATAGCTAGTGGAAAGCAGCCGCACAGCTTAGGGAGATCAACTCGGTGCTTTGTGACCACCTAGAGGGGTGGGATAGTGAGGGTGGGAGGGAGGGAGACACAAGAGGGAAGAGATATGGGAACATATGTATATGTATAACTGATTCACTTTGTTATAAAGCAGAAACTAACACACCATTGTAAACCAATTATATTCCAATAAAGATGTAAAAAAAATTGTTTCTAAAGGCTGATAAAAGACTACATTATTGATGAAAGGCATTCTGCAACTCAAATAAGTTTTAATAAAATATAAACTTTTCTAAATGAAATAAAATACAAACGGGTTTGGTCAAATATTAAGTGTACCTGATTAAGGGTATTAGTTCAAAATGTTGAATACATTTCTGAAATTTCTCTCTTATGTATTCTTTAATAAAGTCTTAAAGTATAACAACAACAACAACAACAACAAACACAAACAAAAAGAAAACACATTTTATAGATCACTTTACAATTCCCCACCTAGGAAACTATAGAGAACTTCTTTGTTCACTTGGAGAAGGAGAATAATCATTGTTTCTTTTTGTTTCAATGGATAATATTCATTTTTTCCTCCATGGTAGAAATAAATTTTTTACTTATTCCAAAAGATTTCATATTAGATTTTATTTAATGATTCTTAATACTGATATAGTTGGTCTATCATCCATGGTGAATGAAAAAATAGCATGATAATGGTGAATTCTTTTTGAAGATATTTTAGTATTGCCTATTTGTTTTCCTGATAAAAAATAAGCAGTGAAGCCATCCAAAGAGAGGAAACAAAGTGTAAGAAACCAATAACAAGTTTAAGGTAACTGGAGCAGGAGAAATGAGAATCCATTTCAAACAAGTTAGGAGGATAGGGATTCTGTGACATAAGTACCAATATATCAACAATTATACCTGAAAACTAAAAATCCTTCTAATACACACACAGAGAATTTTATAGTAATATATGCCAAAATAAAAGAATTGCTAATGAGCATCTCTTTTGGATTTGGTTCCTCCATGTCTTATTCCTGCTCTAAAGAAAGTAAAGTAAAATAAATAAATCATCTGTTTCACATTGTCTGCCCTCCACCTCCTTCTGGGCCCCAGATACTGAGTTTCCATTTCTCCCAATTACTATACTCAGGATTGTGTGGGACGTTCAAAATATGCAAATCTGAGTTTTCACGAATAGAGGAAAGGTGTGGATTTTACAAGCATACTGGGGGATGGATGCGTGTTCAGTGTGAGAGAAGTGGATGAACGCACCATTGACAAAAGGCAATAGGAAGGAAATTAAATATAAGGCAGGTTGATAAGACAAATTACTACAAAAATAAATCTTCGAGAAAAATAGTACATTACAAACCCAGGTTATGATAAGTAAACAAAGATAACTCAAAGTTAGGTTGAGGAAGAGACAACTATATTCATGTCCAGAGAGGAATGTGCTGGAATTGTGGCATCTGTGCCCATGGTAGAGTGGAAGACTGAAGATGAGGTAGAGAAACATGCCATCCCATTTCTGCCCCTTCAACTTCATCTTTGCTAGTTTTATTTCCCTCAGCTACTGACTAAAAGACTAATAATAATCCCAGGAAACTCCAAGACTAACATTTTGGAATTCAGTTGTCCTTTTACTGACAAATTTGCTGATAAATTTATTGTAAGCCTGGAGTAAAAATTTTGATCAAGGACATTTTATTTACTGGAGTTTATTTCAGTTACTATACCTAAGACCTTGTATGAGATATCCATCCTATACAAGGAGAAACAGAAGCCCAATATGCCCTATAAAACATACAAAATTATTAGTACTAGTAGATTTTCAAATCTTTCTGGGACAATCTGTTAACTTCTTAAGCAAAATGTTGCTTTGGGCCTATTTTTGAATCATTAAATAAAACTTCCTTTTATTAGTAGTTCTCATTTTCGTGGCAGTTTTATCTGAAAGAAAATGAAACAATTCCAATGAATATTTGAGCATCCAAACTGAGGATCTTAGAAAAACTTTCTCATGTTCTACAATTTTCCATTTAAAAAAAGTAGCTAGGAATCACTGTTTTCTCCATCTCCTATCTCTCCTCCTTCATAAGAATTTTTGGTTTTGTTTTATTTTCTATTTCTCTTTGAAAGTTCTTCATGAATGCAGTGACCTCTTAAACAGGGTTCCCACTCTCCAAGTGGTATCCAAGCCATTCAGTAGAATGCAGAAGAAAATATAAACATATCTTGTAATCTAGAAAATAAATTAAACCTTACTAATAATTATTATTGATCTCTCCCAAACACACTTTATCCTCCTAGCATTGGTCACATGTAACCTAAGGTAAAAGATATGCATCTTGGAAGGAAAAAGGGAATTCCACAGTTTGGGGAGGATTGACAGAGGCACCCTGAACTCCTTCCTTTGACAACACTATAGTTCAGTGTGCCAGCTTTTTGAAGAATAGCAATCATCTTAATAGTAGAATCTTTACTATACTATGTGTATTAGTATTAACGCCACAACAAATCACCACAAGCTTAGCTGCTCAAACAACATAAATTTATTACCTTGCAGTTCTTTAGGTCAGAAGTCCTACATGAGTCTCACGGGGCTAAAGTCCAGATATCAGCAGGCTGAGTTCCTTTCTGGAGGTGCTAGAGGACAATATGTTTCCTTGCTCATTTGGATTTGCTGGCAAATTTCAATTCCTCATTGTTGTATGACTGTGGTCTCCATTTTCTTGCTAATTGGCAGCTGAGGGCCATTCCCAGCTTCTAGAAGCCACCCCATTCCTTGTCTCCTGACACTTTTCCTCTATCTTCAAAACCAGCAACAATAAGGCAAGTCCCTCTCATATTTTGAATCTCTTATCCCTTCTCTCTCATTGCATCTCTCTGACCCATTCTTCTTTCTTTCCACTTTTAAAAACTCATATGATTAGATAGGTCCCACCTGGATATTCCAGGATAATTGCCCCATTTTAAGGCCTTTAATTTTAAAGTTATATGTCAAAAGTTTTGTCATATAAGATAACATATCAAGAATTCTGGAGATTATGGTCTGGGCATCTTTGAGGGACCATTATTCTGCCTACCACACCTTGAAATTATTTTGTGTCACAAAGAGGTTCACCTGCATCCTTGCACCATAATAAGTAAACAAATAAACATTGAAAATAAAAATTTACTTAGCTGTTTACCTACAAAATAAAAGGCTTGGCCCATTACTTTAAAATATTAAAATGTTCCATCTTCAAATTGCAAAAACAATTGATTTTTGTCTCCTGATTGACATTAGGAGAGATTGAAATTTACTAGGTGAATTTCAATAAAAGCATTGGTATATTTGATAAATGAGGTTTAAGTGTTAGTAAATGATTTAGTAGTGCACCAACCAGGCACTTCTGCCATTTGCATTGACTAAGCACTGAGAGTGAACTTAAAATGAGTTGTCAATATGAAGTGAATCGTTAAAATTTATGTCCACACGAAATCTGCACACAAATGTTTAAAGCAGCTTTACTTACAATTGTCAAAACTCAGAAGCAACCAAGATGTCCTAAGTAGATGAATGGTTAAATAAACTAAGGTACACCCAGAAAATGGAATACTATTCAGCGAACTTTTAATCCATGAAAAGACATGAAGGGAACTTAAATGCATATTACTAAGTGAAAGAAGCCAATCTGAAAAGACTATATTCTGTTTGATTCAAACTATACAGCATTCTGAAAAAGGCAAACTATGGAAACAGTAAAAAGATCAATGGTTGCCAGGGGTTAGGGGTAGGGAGAAGGATGAATAGGTGGAGTATATAGGATTTTTAGGGCAGTGGAAATACTCCGTATGATACCATAATAATGGATGCATGTCACTTTACATTTGTCCAAACACACAGAATGTAAAACACCAAGAGTGAACCCTAATGTAAACTATGGGTTCTGTTGATTATGATGTGTGAGTGTAGGTTCATCAGTTGTAATAAATGTACCATTCTTGTGGGGGATGTTGATACTGGGGGAGACTATGTATGTGGGTGGGCAGGGGATATATGGGAAATATCTGTACCTTCCTATCCATTTGCTGTGAACCTAAAACTGCTCTAAAATATAGTCTTAAAAAAACAAAAAAAGTTTAAAAATGAAGTGAACCAGATTTTAGAATCATCTTATGAAATATAAAATGAAGGTTTGAAAAATAATTGTACCGTATTAGATTTCTTTCACCAAAAAAAAAAAGAAAAATCAAATGAGTGGAAAAAGGGAGTTTTAAAACAAAATTTTTTTTAAAATAATGTTTATTTCAACTTCATCTCATCTCTTAAAAGGGATGTTTTTGTTTTTAAATGGATATTATTAATTTAGCAGTAATTCACATAACAAATATATTGTTATAAGTAAATATCCTTTATAAATAAATATGTGTATATTTATAGTTCATGCCCTAAATTTTTACTTATAGTTGTGAGCCACCAAACTGAAAATTATTATACTAATAAGTTCATACTAAATACATTTGGTTGCTAAACTGCAAGTTAAAACTACCTAAAAAAAAATCCTTATCAATCTATCATCACTTTTGCAAGAGTTTTATAACAGGTAAGTCAAATCCTGATTTGTCATCATTTCAATTTGCCACTCAAAATGTCATAAAAGAGTAGTTACTAAGGAGCCCAGGATCTTTCCATTTTGGAAATATTCAACAAACATTTTTTTTAAATGCCACTTTTTCTAATAGGCAACTGAATTTTAAACATTGAACTTTAAAAGTCACTGGAACATTTGAGATCTCATTTATACTTCTTCAGACTAGGGAATTTTACTTGCTGGTTATCTGAACACATATTCTCTCATTTCTTGCTGTGAAAACATCCAAATAAAATTTTTTAAATGCTTTAGCAACAGCTAGAAAACCTCTGGTTTACTTGGTTTCTCCATGGTTGTTGCATAATGGATTTTTTTGTGACTAGAAAAACTAGTCACAAGCAAAGATGTACATATTGTTAGCCAATGGGTAGTAAATTACTAATAATGCTCATAAATTTATTTTTCTTTGGTAGAATGGATTTTCCCCCCTCAAGTCATGCTATTTATTTGTGTTTGTGTGTTTGTGTTGTGTATGTAGTCAACACATACAGCACGTTCCTTCGAAAAATAGAAGTTAAATCCATCCCACTTACCAAACTATTCCCTGAGCCCCAGAGCCAATAGGCTTTAGATTCTGGTAGCGCTTGAGAACTGTGAAGGTTGAGTCTCCCACTTCCACGCTGTAGAACTGGTTGTCAACTTTGCTTTTGCTCATGTTGTAATGTTTGGCAATATATGACACATCCACTTGTTTATCGAATCCCTGTGAAAAAGAACAACAAAAACTTGAGACAAGAGAAAAACCAGAATGACAATGAGATACAGAAAAGCCTGTTCTTTCAATGATTACTAATACTTTGTCATCTGTAATAATTATATAGACCTGCATTTAACACAGAAAAAAATATATATATTAGTCCATGTAAGATAACCTGGAGTAAAATATCTTAGAAAAAATGCAAAGAAAAATTTGTTTTCAATATTAAAACTATTTATGATAAAATATTCTTAGATCTGCATCGTCTTTTCTGAAATGTTTCATTAAAACCATTTATTTATGCAGCAAACACCTACTGAACATATACTGGCCCCAGAGACTATGTTAGGTACTTCAGAGGTGATCCCTGATCATCTGTTATAACAGCCATATGAGGAAGAATGAAAGAATGTATCTACATCCTTTTCTCAGAAAGAACTGAGATATAAAATAATGCATAGTTTTAATTAGGCAAATTTGAATTAAATAGTGTTGATTTCATTTGCTCTCAATAATACCAAAAATGCTACTGCATTAAACATTGAAAAATTTTAGTCACTAACACTGTTCTAAACTGCCACATGACAGCTTTTTTATTTATTGCCAGCTTAGATTTTAAGTATCTCAATTGCTATATCTTTTGTTTATCATTAAGAGTTCTATTAATTATATTTAGCAATTGAAGAAATTGCTATTTTGAATCATGATTTAGGAATATATATAATGTAAATATCCATTATCCATGATTATTATTTACCCATAAATGATCTTACATTGCTTTTTATGACATTAAATAGTTTGGATTCTGTAGTGAGAAGGAACCTTACAGAATACTAGCTAGCCTTTTCCTTGTGGCACACACTGGCGGATGTTTACCCAATAGTCACTCGTCTCTTTCTTGCTGATTTTGTTCAGGTTTTGAGCACTCACATGCTCTGTGGGTTCCTTCCCAGTTCCAGCACTTGAAAATTGAATACTCTAAACCAGTAGTTTTCTTTAGAGGTGACACTAACCCTTAGCAGGCATTTGGGAGATCTGTGGGCATGTTTTGGTGTGCCACAATAATAGAAGATGTGGCTTATCGACCAATGCTGGTTGTCCTGCAATGAGTGGGACATTCCCACACAATGAATAATTACATACTTACATCTTTTGAGTATGTCCAAGCTTTAATTAGTAAAAAACAAAACAAAACTGGCTTTAATGTTCTGAGCCCAGAATCTAAACTAAAGATCTTTGTACGGTTTTAATATATACTGACCTCCGAAAATCTAATTCTCACATAATCTGAAAGAAGATTTAAACCTCCTTAGGCTCTGGACCTGTAGTTGGTAATAAAGCCATTTCCTTAGACATTTTTGGCATTTCATTTCTAATTAAAAAATTGAAATAGGAGTACAAACTAATTTGCCCTGTATGCTCTTGGATGAGAGACAGACAGCATTAGTAATGAGGAGAATACAATGGGGACTTTGTGGACAAGGGTGGCAAAACCTACGAATCTAGTACAAGAACCTTAAGACCCCAGATGGGCTTGAGAGCAGAACAGTCGTGACAGGCACCAGCCTATGACTGGGAGACATACGCTAGCAACAATCCAGTACAAATGCACACAGACCTCAAAGAACAGAGTGGACTATAAATTAGGAATCTAGGTTGTTTGGATGGAGACTGAAAATTCAGGTAATTCACAAATAAAATCATGAGAGGTCTGAAATCCAGGAGGCAGTCTATGAAGTACAGAATAGGAAATTAAACAACACTATTAAGAATCAGGGCATTGTGAGCCCATTCATGGAGACTAAACAGGGTTTAGAATTTAGACAATGGGTGTGGACAATAGCAGAAACAAGAACATTATAACGATCCTTTATTTCAACTACAGTATCAGGAACTGTTCTCTACACCATAGTCCATTTCTACGCTAGACTTTTTAATGTATCAGTAAACTAACCCTGCTAAAGTTATTTTTTTTCCCTTGGTAAGGAAAGGTAAAAAAGCAACTGGAGCTAGACTAACAAATGAATTTCATCTGTCAAGGTTAATTTGGTACAAAGTGCCCGACTTGCCATTTGTCATGTTCTGACCCTTCACATCCTGTACTACTCTAGCTCCTGACCACCCACAAAACTCTTAGCACACACTAGTCTCATCAAACCTAAGTAATCTATTTCCCTTTCCCCACATATTCTCTTCACCTCTGAAACGTCGCTATTCCAACTGCATTGCATGTATGTAGTAATCATATGTAATAACCTTTATGTTCTAGACTTCTGGCACTGGAGATACAAAAAAAAGATAAGTTCCCCATCTAGATGGAGGCAGTAAAATAAGCAAGTAGTTAAAATATGGAAAATATATTTTATAGCAGAATAAAGAAAAGATGCTAGGAACAAACAGGGAGTAGCAACTAATTGCCTGCATTCATTCATTATCATTAATTCATCCAACTACTATGTATAAAACAACCATGAATGCCAAGTCATGGTATAAAATTGGTAATGTTGGAAAGAGACTTGATTTGTGTTTTCTCTGGCTAACTATATGCCCAGTCCTCCCCTCTAACTGGTTCTCAGATGTGAGTGCGGATTTGGACTACCTGGGGAGCTTGATAAAATACAAATTACTGACATAAAACCTTGGAGATTTGGATTCAGGTCTTCAGCATAGGTCCTGAGGATTTGGAGATTACTAGGCAGTCCAGGTGATTCTGATTTGAGGATCTGACTTTGAGAAAGGCAGCATTAGAAAATCATTCTCACAGTGTGCTCCCTGAAGCATCAGTATCAGCATCACCTGTAGACTTGTTAGAAATGAGGCTGCTCACTCCCACCCCACACCTATTAAATCAGGAACTCTGGGGCCCAACATTCTGTTTTAATAAGGCTTCTAAGTATTCTGATGCATATTGAGAATCACACACTGGAGTGGAAGGACTGCCTGAAGGCTGTGAAACAGATCACACAGCTCTGCCTGAGATATTTGGAAACTAAAACACTTATTATGAAGCAGAAATAATATTTCTGCTTCTGCATCAGGGAACATACACTTGGTGTCTTTACGTATTGCCAAATTCCATTGTTCATGGCAAACACAAACTGGAACCAGAGTCCTAGTTAGGACAAGGATTACCCTACATCTCAGATTCAAGTATTTGAAAGACACCCGCTGCTCCAGACTCAAGAACTAACGAAGTCGTGGTACTCAGGACAAGTCACCAGCTGGCCAAGTGCTATAATGGAGTATATCATTTCATCACAGCAATTGTTCACACGCCTGAGAAGTACCCTGTAATTTTTCCCAGTGCATACCTTTTCATGTAATGGGGAAGTTACATACAGACTTGGTGGTAGTTTGGTAAAATGGTTAAAACAATCATAGAGCTTAGACTAAGAGCAAAATTTTAGCTACAAAAGTATTCCCAGTCAAAAAGAAACAAATAAATCTATTCAAATTAAATACCTAATGCCCTGACACATTTTCTAAAATAAAAGCTACTCAGTGATTTTTTTATCCATTTGAAAGCATATAATTTCTCACAATAAGATTAAAAATCATCATTGTAAAATCTGTGAATTCACACACACACACACACACACACAATTTCCTTCCTCAATTTCTATGCAGTCTTATCATGACTATAAAGTTCAAATATAAACTTTTCTCTAAAAATAAGTCTATGGGGCTTCCCTGGTGGCGCAGTGGTTGAGAGTCCGCCTGCCGATGCAGGGGACACGGGTTCGTGCCCCGGTCCGGGAAGATCCCACATGCCGCGGAGCGTCTGGGCCCGTGAGCCATGGCCGCTGAGTCTGCGCGTCCGGAGCCTGTGCTCCGCAACGGGAGAGGCCACAACAGTGAGAGGCCCACGTATCGCAAAAAAAAAAAATTTTAAATAAATAAATTTAATAAATAAATAAAAATAAGCCTATGAAAATATGTCATTAAACACACTATGGAAAAATATTATCAATGCTGAAGAGATTTTTCACCCGTTATATGTTTTAGTATATTCCTATTCAGATCACAGAACTGATGATTTGAACCCAAGACAGGAAGAATCAGAAATTCGTACTGGGAAGGCATGACTGGCCAATAGTTTAAGTCAGGGATTCTGAAGTTTTAATATGGATCAGAACTACCTGAGGAGCTTGTAAAACATAGATTTTTGAGTCCCACTGAAAAGTTTCTGATTCAGTGGGACTAAGATAAGGCCAAGAGTTTGTATTTCTAACAAGTTCCACACTTGGAGAACCACTATTTTAGAGAAGAGTAAGAGATGTCACCATTCAAAAAAGGCTAGTTGGAGTGGCAAAAACTGGAGGAAATGCAGGTCAAACCAAGTAAACAAAGGATGTGGAAGTTAAAAATAATGCCATGATGACTTTCCTTGGTATCAGCACCTCTATAAGCAGGCCCAGCTGTCATTTTCCCGGGATGTGTTTTCCTATCTCACAATTACAATAGAGTGTCCAGTCAATTTTCTCTCAATTATCTCATGAAAATAAACATTCCATCATCTATTTATATTAAATTTATACTAAAACATTTGAGAAGAATGTATGAAACTCACAGGTATTCATAAATGCTTGTCAAAATGAAAAGTGTTTTTCCAGAGAAAAATTAAGATGTTTATTAAATTAATTATAAATCAGAAATGTTATATTAAAAATGAAAAACATCACAGTGGTGACTTTTGGAGATCAATACGGCTCAAAATAACTACAGGTTTAGAATAGTCTATTCTACCATTGATTCAAATTAATTTTAAAAGTAACTTATTCCCCCACTGAATATTAATCTTATATTTAAATGACTCAATGATTTATCTTATATTGATATAATAAAATTTTCTTTGAAAAAATTCAAAGCAAACTCATTTCCTCCTTGCCCCCTATCTGCCAAAAAAATTTTAAGCTAAATTCAAAGAAGACTTTATTGCTGCTGGCAGTTTGATAGGAAGAGAGGAAATTTGAATATAATCTGTTCTGTGAAAAGACAGCATATTACACAGACCTATAAGAAAGGGCTTGTGTCATGATTCCTATCATCAGTTCAGGTGCTAGCCCATAGCTATGGAGTTTGAAAAGAAAAATGTCCCACATTACTGATCTTATCCTGCAGGTGTCCAAAGCTTTGATTGCATTTTTCTCAGACTTAATAACCTGTATTTCACTCCCTCCCCATTTTCACTTGTGCATGACTGGCCTGTGTTACTGCTAGTCAGATCCTGAACAGGAAACATTAAGGTTTAAGAATTTTTAGATGTTACACTTCCTTAGTTTCTCTTGAATAAAACTTTCAGTTTCAGCTGAAAAGAGCACCAAGTCTGGATTAGTTCTGCACTTAACACCTATGAAACCAAGTCATTTTATTCCTTCATTCATTTATTATTTATATTCTGTATGGTTTCAAAAAGGATTTGTGCAGCTCACCATAAAAGATATAGAAACAATAAAACCATTAAATCCAGTTTTAAGAATAAATGTCAAATAAAGCAGGCTAAGAGATGACTGTTTTACCAGAAGACTTAAGTTTTGAACATCTACTGTCTTGAGCACAAAAGTTAGTGTCATGCTTCCAGCAAGCCAAAGGAAAAACATGACAACAAGAAGACCACAGTGAGTGGCAAGTTTTGAGTCATTAATTTCATAAAGTATACCATACAGTAGTTCATAGGAAAGGTAAAATTTCTCTAGCACTCAACCCCAGGAAAAAATATTCAGTAGTTCTTTACATAATAACCCTGGAATCAAACAACAGGCAGTAGATACAGTACTTTTTCATCAAAGACATAGAAATATGCTTCATATGATATCACCTCTCAATAAGACAAGGGGAGAAAGAAAGATGAACCAGCATTAGTCACTTACCTAGTAAAGGTGAACTTTGTATTCTGTTAAATACTATATTTAACACTAACAGCAGATGAGGAAAGTGGCATACAGAGCTGTTAATTGGCTCAAAGTCTTGGAACTATTGATTAGTGCTATCAATTAATATGAATTAAAGTTTGTCCAACTCCAAAACATGTGTTCTTCTTTTACTAAACCATTCACTAGTTCAGCTAAAATAACTTAGAACAGTGATGTAGTTTTCTTATGATAAGGTGAGCTGTAGGAATAGAGCTTGAGAGAGATGAGTGAATAACACATCCTTCTCTTTCATTTATCAATTGTCTCAGACTGGAGTTTGAACATAACACTAAACAATTCAGGGCTGAAGTAGACAATCTTGTGTTGTTGATGGAAAGCTGGATTTTCAGAGCTGCCTAGAATTTGTTAAATGTTTATAGAGCACCTACTATATGCCAGGCACTATTGAAGATGCTATGGATGTAACATTGATCTAGCTCAACAGGATAGCTAAGATGAATTCGCTACAAAATGCATCTCCAGAAAATGAACTGGTCAATCTGTTGGATATTATTTTGTCGTTTGGATACTGAAAAGTATCTGCCAAAAGTGGTGATTCTGCTTTTGACACAAATGATATTGAGCTCTTCAGTCTTACAGTTATGGCCAGCATGTTGAGTTGCTCTTGCCCCTCCAAGATTGTTATATAAAGTCAGCAGAAACAATGCCTGCTACTCTGTTTGTTATGGCAGAAAGGCATGCGTTCAATCCATTTAAAATCCGAATCAAATTATCTACATATTAGTTTTAAAGAGGGATATCTGAGATAATCCTTAACAACATTAAGGATTAGATTTTGTTTTGTCCTGAGTATATTTTCCCCATTCAACTTCTTGAAGTGTTACTCTTCAAGGAGGATTACAGTGTGGAATCTAAATCACTTTTATGTTGGTTGGCCCAGAGATGGTTACTCTGTGGAATCAATGGCTTATTATAAATCAGTAATGCAGTAAAAACTCTAAGACTTACATTATGTTTAATCACAATTTTCAATTATGTGAAAAAGCACATAAGAGTAATCAATAGTAGAGCAGGCAGGCATGGCTTCTGCCTGCCTGTTCTTTTTATATAAAGGAAGACAGCTAGTACTGTTTGAATACCTACTAAGCACCAAGCTAGTATTAGGACCAGATGCTGTGCTGGGTGTCTAATAAATCATTTCATGTAAGACTTAGTATTCTCATTTTGCACTTGAGAAATCCTAGAGTGAGGATTTCAGCAAAGGGTAAAAATTCAGCTTTTATCTAAGAATCCTTACTGTGAGGCCTTGGGCAAGCTTTTTACAATCTTAGCCCTAGTGTCCTTATTTATGGAATGAGGGCAGTACAATGCATATCTTGGAGAAATTGTGAGTTTTGTTCCAGATCACCACAATAAAGTGAGTCACACAATTTTTTTCATTTCCCAGTGCAAATAAAAGTTAGGCTTACACTACACTGTAGTCTGCTAAGTATAAAAAAAATACATACCTTAACTTTAAAATATTTTATTGTTGAAAAATGTTAACCATAATGAGCCTTCAGCGAGTCATAATCTTTTAGCTGGTGGAAGCTCTTGCCTCAATGTTGATGCTGCTGACTGATAGGGTGGTGGTTGCTGAAGGTTGGTGAGGCTGTGGAAACTTCTCAAACTAAGATAACAGTAAAGTTTGCCACATCGATTGACTTCCTTTTACGAATGATTTTTCTGTAGCATGCAAAGCAGTTTGATGGCATTTTACCCACAGTAAAACTTCTTTCAAAGTTGGAGTCAATCCTCTCAAATCTTGCTGCTGCTTTATCAACTAAGTTTATGTTATATTCTAAATCCTTTGTTGCCATTTCAACAATCTTCACAGCATAATCACCAGGAGTAGTTTCCTTCTCAAGAAACTACTTACTTTGTTCATCCGTAAGAAGCAGCTCCTCATCTGTTAAAGTTTTATCATGAGAGTGCAGCAATTCAATCACATCTTCAAGCTCCACTTCTAATTCTAGTTCTCTTGCTGTTTCCACCATATCTGCAGTTACTTCCTCAACTGAAGTCTTGAACCCTTCAAAGTTATCCATGAGGGTTAAAATCAACTTCTTCCAAACTCCTGTTAAATTGATATTTTGACCTCTTCCCTTGAATCACAAATTTTCTTAATGACATCTAGAATGGTGAATCCTTTCCAGAAGGTTTTCAATCTACTTTGCCCAGATCCATCAGAGGAATCACTGTCTATGGCAGCTATGTCCTTACAAAATGTCTTAAATAATAAGACTTGAAACTGGATATTATTTCTTGATCCATGGACTACAGAATGGATGTTGTGTTAGCAGGCACGAAAACAACATTAATTTCATCTCCATCAGAGCTCTTGGGTGACCGGGTGCATTGTCAATGAGCAGTAATATTTCAAAAGGAATCTTTTTTCTGAACAGTAGGTCTCAACAGTGGGATTAAATTATTCAGTAAACCATAGTGTAAACAGATGTGCTGTCATCTAGGCCTTGTTCCATTTTAGAGCACAAGTAGTGTAGATTTAGCATCATTCTTAAGGGCCCTAGAACTTTTGCAGTGGCAAATGAGCATTAGCTTCAACTTAAAGTTACCAGGTATATTAACCCCTAACAAGAGAATCAGCCTGTCCTTTGAAGATTTGAAGTCAGGCGTTGACTTCTCCTCTATAGCTATGAAAGTCCTAAATGACATCCTCTTCTAACAGACAGCTGTTTCGTCTATGTTGACAATCTGTTGTTCAGTATCACCACCTTCATTAATTATCTTAGCTAGATCTTCTGGATAACTTGCTGCAGCTTCTACATCAGCACTTGCTGCTTCATCTTGCACTTTAATGTTAAGAAGATAGCTTCTTTTCGTAAACCTCATGAACCAACCTCTGCTAGCTTCAAACTTTTCTCCTGTAGCTTCCTCATTTCTCTCAGCCTTCATAGAATTGAAGGGAGTTAGGGCCTTTCTCTGGATTGGGTTTTAGCTTAAGGGAATGTTGTAACTGGTTTGATCTTCTATCTAGACCACTAAAACTTTCTCCATATCAGCAATAAGGATGTTTCATTCTCTTATCATTTGTGTGTTCACTGGAGTAGTGATTTTAATTTCCTTCAAGAACTTTTCCTTTGTATTCAAAACTTGGCTAAATATTTGGCACAAGAGGCTTAGCTTTTGGCCTATATCAGCTTTCAATGCCTTCCTCACTAAGCTTAATCATTTCTAGCTTTCAATTCAAAGTGAGAGACATACAACACTTTCTTTCACTTGAATACTTATAAGGCATTGTAAGATTATTAATTGGCCTAATTTCAATATTTTTGTGTCTCAGAGAATAGGGAGGCACAAGGAGAGGGAGAGAGACAGGGGAACAGCCTGTTGGTGGAGCAGTCAGAACACACAACATTTATCAATTAAGGTCCTCATTTTAAATGGGCCCCGTTCATTGTACCCCTCAAAATAATTACAATAGTAATATCAAATATCACCAATCACAGAATATAATAAAAAATATAATAATAAGTTAGAAGTTTGAAATACTGTGGGAATTACCAAAATGTGACACAGAGACACGAAGTGAGCAAATGCTGTTAGAAAAATGGCACTAATACAGATGCTCAATGCAGGGTGGCCACAAAACTTCAATTTGTAAAAATAATAGTACCTGTGAAGTACTATAAAGTGAAGCACAATGCAACAAGGTATGCCTGTAATCTACTTCTTTTGATTAGTGGGAAAGTTAAACGTGCTAATCTATGTAAAGCTCTCAGCATGGTATAAGCTTACAGGAAACTCTCAACAAAGTTGTTTGTTGTTGGGCTTCCCTGGTGGCACAGTGGTTAAGAATTTGCCTAGCAGTGCAGGGGACATGGGTTCGAGCCCTGATCCGGGAAGATCCCACATGCCGTGGAGCAACTAAGCCCGTGTGCCACAACTACTGAGCCTGCACTCTACAGCCCATGAGCCACAACTACTGAAGCTCGTGTGCCTAGATCCCGTGATCCCCAACAAGAGAAGCCACAGCAATGAGAAGCCCACGCACCACAACAAAGAGTAGCCCCTGTTCACCTCAACTAGAGAAAGCCCGTGCACAACAATGAAGACCCAATGCAGCCAAAAATAAATAAATAAAATTAATTTATTTTTTTAAAAAGTTGTTTGTTGTTATTATTATTACTATTACTAGTACTATAGTTATCATTATTATTGAGAAGTTAGATAACATTTAAAGACATAGCTAATTAGTAGTTTTAGAATGTTTTTAGCCAGAAGTTGGCCTGGGCCATAGTGCCATCCTAAGACACTATGATACTGCTATAAAATCAATGTATAACCAACAGGGTTCAGAATGGTCAGGTAATAAAATACTTTTCTGTGTTTTCATTTGTGGTGAAGACAGTTGTTCTGTGGGTACCCACATGCTCTACTACATTTCCCAGCTCCCTTGCAGTTCTGTTGGGGCCAAGTTGCTGTATCTGGCCAGTGGACTACATGAAGAAGTGGCAGGTATCATCTAAATGCAGAGGCATTTAAGAGGTGTGCCTCTACAATCCACCTCTTTCCACACTGTGATGCCTTAACTGGACATCACAAGATGGCAGTTCCTGAGTCACAAGATGACAGAAGACAAAATTCCTAAGTCACCAGATAGAGGAGAGTCCTTACCAACCTGTTCTAGACTTTGTATAACAGGAAATAAACTTTTGTTCTAATAAGTTACTGAGATTTGAGGTCTATCCACTATTGCAGTATGTTTTTCATTCAATAATTTTTTTTTTTTGGCCTTACAATGTGCCAAGTAATGTTGTAAGCACTGAGAACATAAAGCTCCTGTCCTCATGGAGCTTAATATTAAATTGTCCCTTACAGGATCAAAGTTAGAATGCCGGCTTCATTATCACAATGATCTAACTACTAAGCTAATCACTTTGAATTCTATGTACACTTCTGATCTGCATATCTGCAATTTGTCTTTAATAAAGAAAAAAGAAGCATAAAATAGGCAATAATAAGAGGTATTATATAATCAAGATGGGACAAAATTTCAAGGTTAATTAAATAACGGTTAATTTTTAAAAAATACTTTCTCAGGGTAGGAGGAAAAGGTTGTTTCATCATAAGGAGAAGAAAAATTCATTTAAGAATCAAAATGTTTAAAGTGAGTTATCTGGATTTCACTGACTTATCTGTAAAACATGCTTTTGTTTTTTTGGAAGGGAAAATTGAAATGCTACATTTAAGAATATGGAACATCGGACTTTCAAGATGGTGGCGGAGTAAGACGTGGATATCACCTTCCTCCCTACGAATACATCAAAAATACATCTACATGTGGAACAACTCCTACAGAACACCTACTGAATGCTGGCAGAAGATCTCAGACTTCCCCAAAGGCAAGAAAATCTCCACGTACCTGGGTAGGGCAAAAGAAAAAACAGAGACAAAAGAATAGGGATGGGACCCATACCTCTGGGTGGGAGCTGTGAAGGAGGAAAAGTTTCCATACATTAGGAAGCCCCTTCACTGGCGGAGATGGTGGGTGTGGGGGGGGGGAAGTTTCGGAGCCATGGAGGAGAGCACAGCAACAGGGGTGCAGAGGACAAAGCAGAGAGATTCCCACACAGAAGATCGGTGGCGACCAGCACTCACCAGCCTGAGATGCTTGTCTGCTCACCCACCGGGCCAGGTTGGGGCTGGGAGCTGAGACTCAGGCTTTGGAGATCAGACCCCAGGGAGAGGACTGGGGTTGTCTGTATGAAGACAGAGTGAAGGAAGCTAGTGCTCCTCAGCTAGCCGGGAAAGAGTCCAGGAAAATGTCTGGACCTGCCGGAGAGGCAAGAGACCTTTGTTTTGGTGTGTGTGAGGAGAGGGGATTCCTTCTCAGTGTGCCCACAGAAAGCAGAGCACTGCCTAAGCAAGCTCCAGAGACAGGCGTGAGCCGCAGCTATCAGTTCAGACCCCAGAGACTGACATGAACTGCTAACTCTGTGGTTGCTGCCACCAAGAGTCCTGTGTGCCAGAGCAGGTCACTAACAACACCACCCCAGAGCATATGCAGCACACCACTGCCAGGGTCACAAGATCCAGGGACAACTTCCCCGGGAGAACACACGGTGCACCTCAGGCTGTTGCAACGTCATGCCGGCCTCTGCTGCCACAGGCTCACCTCACATTCCAATTATGACTACCATACTCCTCCCTACCCCCAGCCTGAGTGAGCAAGAGAGCCCTAATCAGTTGCTGCTTTAACACCCTCCTGTCTGGGCAGGGAACAGACACCTGAGGGAGACCTACTTGCAGAGGTGGGGCCAAAACCAAAGCTGAACCCCAGGAGCTGTGTGAACAAAGAAGAGAAAGGGATATTTCTCCCAGAACCCTCAGGAGCAGCACACTAAATACCCACAGTCAACTTGATAGACCCTGAATCTGAAGAATACCTGAATAGACAATGAATGTTTGCAAAATTGAGGCAGTGGACTTTGGGAGCAACTGCAGACTTGGGGTTTGCCTTCTGTGTCTAATTTGTTTCTGGTTTTATTTTTATCTTAGTATAGTATTTAGTGTTTATCATTGATGGATTTGCTTATTGGTTTCATTGCTCTCTTCCTTTTTTTTAATATATATATATTTTCCTTTTTTTCTTAGTGTGTATGTATATGCTTCTTTGTGTGATTTTGTCTGTACAGGTTTGCTTTTACCATTTATACTAGGGTCCTGTTGGTTTTGTTTTTGTTTTTTTGTTATTCTCTCTTGCTTTTCTTCTGAGCCGTGTGGCTGGCAGGATCTTGGTGCTCGAGCTGGGGGTCAGGCCTGAGTCTTTGAGGTGGGAAGGCCAAGCCCAGGACACTGAACCACAAGAAACTTCCCGGCCCCACATAATATCAATCTGCAAGAGCTCTCCCAGAGATCTTCTTCTCAACACTAAGACCCAGCTCCATCCAATGGCCAGCAAGCTCCAGTGCTCAACGCCTCATGTCAAACAACTAGTAAGACAGGAACACAACCCCACCTGTTAGCAGAGAGGCTGCCTAAAGTCATACTAAGTTCACAGACACTGCAAAACACACCAGCAGTTGCAGCCCTGACCACAAGAAGGACAAGATACACCCCACCCACCAGAACACAGGCACCAGTCCCCTCCACCAGGAAGCCTACATAACCCACTGAACCAACATCATCCACTGGGGTCAGACACCAAAAACAATGGGAAGTATGAACCTGCAGCCTGTGAAATGGAGCCCCCAAACACAGCAAGTTAAACAGAATGAGAAAACAGAGAAATATGCAGCAGAGGAGGAGCAAGGTAAAAACCCACCAGACCTAACAAATGAAGAGGAAATAGGCAGTCTACATGAAAAATAATTCAGAGTAATGATAGCAAAGATGATCCAGAATCTTGGAAATAGAATGGAGAAAATACAAGAAACATTTTACAAGAATCTAGAAGAACTAAAGAGCAAACAAACAATGATGAACAACACAATAAATGAAATTAAAAATACTTTAGAAGGGATCAATAGCAGAATAACTTGGCAGAAGAATGGATAAGTGACCAGGAAGATAAAATAGTGGAAATAACTGTCACAGAGCAGAATAAAGTAAAAATAATGAAAAGAATTGAGGATAGTCTCAGAGACCTCTGGGGCAACATTAAACACACCAACATTTGAAGTATAGGGGTCCCAGAAGGTGAAGAGAAAAAGAAAGGGTCTGACAAAATATTTGAAGAAATTATAGTTGAAAATTTCCCTAACATAGAAAAAAGTCAATCAAGTGCAGGAAGCTCAGAGAGTCCCATAAAGGATAAATTCAAGGAGAAACACGCCAAGAAACATATTAATCAAACTATCAAAACTTAAATACAAAGAAAAAATATTAAAAGTATCAAGGGAAGAGCAACAAATACTATACAAGGGAATCCCCATAAGGTTAACAGCTGATCTTTCTGCAGAAACACTACAGGCCAGAAGGGAGTGGCAGGACATATTTAAAGTGATGAAAGAGAAAAACCTATGACCAAGATTACCCTAACCAGAAAGGATCTCATTTAGATTTGACAGAGAAATTAAAACCTTTACAAACAAAGAACTTAAGAGAATTCAGCACCACCAAACCACCATTACAACAAATCCTAAAGGTATTTCTCTAGGCAGGAAACACAAGTGAAGGAAAAGAACTACAATAACAAACCCAAAACAATTAAGAAAATGGAAACAGGAACATACATATTGATAATTACCTTAAATGTAAATGGATTAAATGCTCCCACCAAAAGACACAGACTGGCTGAATGGATACAAAAATAAGACCCATATATATGCAGTCTACAAGAAACCCACTTCATACCTAGGGACACACACAGACTGAAAGTGAGGGGATGGAAAAAGATATTCCATGCAAATGGAAATCAAAAGTAAGCTGGAGTAGCAATTCTCAAATCAGATAAAATACACTTTAAAATAAAGACTATTACAAGAGAAAAAGAAGGACACTACATAATGATCAAGAGATCAATCCAAGATAAAGATATAACAATTGTAAATATTTATGCACCCAACATAGGAGCACCTCAATATACAAGGCAAATGCTAACAGCCATAAAAGAGGAACTCGACAGTAACACAATCACAGTAAAGGACTTTAACACCCCACTATCACCAAAGACAGATCATCCAAAATGAAAATAAATAAGGAAACACAAGCTTTAAAAGACACATTAAAACAGATAGACTTAATCGATATTTATAGGACATTCCATCCAAAAACAACAGAATACACTTTCTTCTCAAGTGCTCGTGGAACATTCTCCAGGATAGATCATGTCTTGGGTCATAAATAAAAACTTGCAAAATTTAAGAAAACTGAAATCGTATCAAATACCTTTTCTGACCACAAAGCTATGAGACTAGATATCAATTACAGGAAAAAATCTGTAAAAAACACAAAAACATGGAGGCTAAACAATACGCTACTAAATAACCAAAATATCACTGAAGAAATCAAAGAGGAAATCAAAAAATGCCTAGAAACAAATGACAATGAAAACACGACAAGCCAAAACCGATGGGATGCAGCAAAAGCAGCTCTAAGAGGGAAGTTTACAGCAATACAATCTTACCTCAAGAAACAAGAAAAATTTCAAATAAACAACCTAACTTTACACCTAAAACAATTAGAGAAAGAAGAAAAAAAAAAAACCCAAAGCTAGCAGAAGGAAAGAAATCATAAAAATCAGATCAGAAATAAATGAAAAAGAAATGAAGGAAATAGTAGCAAAGATCAATAAAACTAAAAGCTGGTTCATTGAGAAGATAAACAAAATTGATAAACCATTAGCCAGACTCATCAAGAAAAAAAGGGAGAAGTGTCAAATCAATAGATTAGACATGAAAAAGGAGAAGAAACAACTGACACTGCAGAAATACAAAGGATCATGAGAGATTACTACAAGCAACTATATGCCAATAAAATGGACAACCTAAAAGAAATGGACAAATTCATAGAAAAGCAAAACCTTCTGAGACAGAAACCAGGAAGAAATAGAAAATATAAACAGGCCAATAACAAGCACTGAAATTGAAACTGTGCTTAAAAACCTTCCAACAAAAGAAAGCCCAGGACCAGCTGGCTTCACAGGCAAATTCTATCAAACATTTAGAGAAGAGCTAACACCTGTCCTTCTCAAACTCTTACAAAATATAGCAGAGGGAAGAACACTCCTAAATTCAATCTATGAGGCCACCATCACCCTGATACCAAAACCAGACAAAGATGTCACAAAGAAAGAAAACTACAGGCCAATATCACTGATGAACATAGATGCAAAAATCCTCAACAAAATACTAGCAAACAGAATCCAACAGCACATTAAAAGGATCACACACCATGATCACGTGGGGTTTATCCCAGGGATGCAAGGATTCTTCAAAATACTCAAATCAATCAATGTGATACACCATATTAACAAATTGAAGAATAAAAACCACATGATCATTTCAATCGATGCAGAAAAAGCTTCTGACAAAAATCAACACCCATTTATGATAAAAACCCTCCAGAAAGTAGGCAAAGAGGGAACTTACCTCAACATAATAAAGGCCATACATGACAAACCCACAGCCAACATCATCCTCAATGGTGAAAAACTGAAAATATTTCCACTAAGATCACGAAGAAAGAAAGGTTGTCCACTCTCACCACTATTATTCAACATAGTTTTGGAAGTTTTAGCCACAGCAATCAGAGAAGAAAAAGAAATAAAAGGAATCCAAATCAGAAAAGAAGTGAAGCTGTCACTGTTTGCAGATGATATGACACTATTTATAGAGAATCCTAAAGATGTCACCATAAAACTACTAGAGCTAATCAATGAATTTGGTAAAGTAGCAGGATACAAAATTAATGCACAGAAATCCCTTGCATTCCTATACATGAACGATGAAATATCTGAAAGTGAAATTAAGGGAACACTCTCATTTATCATTGCAACAAAAAGAATAAAATATCTAGGAATAAACCTACCTAAGGAGACAAAAGACCTGTATGCAGAAAACTATAAGACACTGATGAAAGAAATTAAAGATGATACAAACAGATGGAGAGATATACCACAATCTTTGACTGGAAGAATCCACGTTGTGAAAATACTCTACTACCCAAAGCAATCTACAGATTCAGTGCAATCCCTATCAAACTCCCACTGGCATTTTTCACAGAACTAGAACAAAAACTTTCACAATTTGTACGGAAACACAAAAGACCCCAAATAGCCAAAGCAATCTTGAGAAAGGAAAACGGAGCTGGAGGAATCATGCTCCCTGACTCCAGAGTATACTACAAAGCTACAGTAATCAAGACAGTATGGTACTGGCACAAAACCAGAAATATAGATCAATGGAACAGGAAAGAAATCCCAGAGAAAACCCATGCACATATGGTCACCTTATTTTTGAAAAAGGAGGCAAGAATATACAATGGGGAAAAGACAGCCTCTTCAATAACTGATCCTGGGAAAACTGGACAGCTACATATAAAAGAATGAAATTAGAACACTCCCTAACTCCATAGACAAAAATAAACACAAAATGGATTAAAGACATCAATGTAAGCCCAGACACTATCAAACTCTTAGAGGAAAACATAGGCAGAACACTCTATGACATAAATCACAGCAAAATCCTTTTTGACCCACCTCTTAAGAAATGGAAATAAAAACAAAAATAAACAAATGGGACCTAATGAAACTTAAAAGCTTTTGCACAGCAAAGGAAACCATAAACAAAACGAAAAGACAGCCCTCAGTATGGGAGAAAATATTTGCAAATGAAGCAACTAACATAGGATTAATCTCCAAAATTTACATGCAGCTCAATATCAAAAAAACAAACAACCCAATCCAAAAATGGGTGGAAGACCTCAACAGACATTTTTCCAAAGAAGATATACAGATTGCCAACAAACACATGAAAAGATGCTCAGCATCACTAATCATTAGAGAAATGCAAATCAAAACCACAGTGTGGTTTCACCTCACACCACTCTGAATGGCCATCATCAAAAAATCTACAAATAATAAATGCTGGAGAGGATGTGGAGAAAAGGGAACCCTCTTGCATTGCTGGTGGGAATGTAAATTGATAAAGCCACTATGGAGAACAGTATGGAGATTCCTTAAAAAACTACAAATAGAACTACCATATGACCCAGCAATCCCACTGCTGGGCATATACCCTGAGAAAACCATAATTCGAAAAGAGTCATGTACCAAAATGTTCACTGAACCTCTATTTACCATATACAGGACATGGAAGCAACCTACGTGTCCATCACAGATGATGGATAAAGAAGATGTGGCACATATATACAATGGAATATTATTCAGTCATAAAAAGGAATGAAACTGAGTTATTTGTAGTGAGGTGGATGGACCTAGAGACTGTCATACAGAGTGAAGTAAGTCAGAAAGAGAAAAACAAATACCATATGCTAACACACATATATGGAATCTAAAAAAAAAAAAAAAAAGTTCTGATGAACCTACGGGCAGGGCAGGAATAGACACAGACGTAGAGAATGAACTTGTGGACACAGGGTAGAGGAAGGGTAAGCTGGGACAAGGTGAAGAGTAGCATTATCATATATACACTACCAAATGTTAAATAGATACCTAGTGGGAAGCAGCTGCACAGCACAGGGAGATCAGCTTGGTGCTTTGTGACCACCTAGAGGAGTGGGATGGGAAGGTGGGAGGGAGGCACAAGAGGGGGCGGATATGGGGATATATGTATACATATAGCTGATTCACTTTGTTATACAGCAGAAACGAACACAACATTGTAAAGCAATTATACTCCAGTAAAGACGTTAAAAAAAAATTTCTGAATCAAAGTGGAACTAAAATATACATTATTTTAAAAAAATATGGAACACTAAAGTCTTATTTTCATTTATACCATAAAGAATATTATTCTTAAATCCTATATGATATTATTATCATTCTCTCATTGTACAATTATAAAAAGATCTAATTTATACCTAATTTTAGTAATTACACATTCTTCAACATATTGGTTTTCTTCTCTTAAATATGTATTTTGTAACTACCTTGCCTTTTTTTAGAATGAGTTAGAGATGTATCGAGTAAACAGCCAAATAAATATTCACCTTTAGAGAAGGTGAACAATAGAAGAGTTGAATGACACATTCCTGATTAGTATTGGTTTTAGAACTCAGAACAAAAGTGGACATTATTTTTCTTAACCTACTGAAAAATTCAGCCTTTGCTTATCACACACCACAACCTCAGAAAATGCCTCTGCAGAAAAGAAAAATCATCATTTAATATATTTTCTAAAGTCTTAACATTCAAAGTGTAATAAATTAAAACAGTGTATTTAAGGAATTAGTTGATTTCTTAGGAACACTTATATAGATTAAAATGAAATCCACAATTTGGTGCTTTTCTGACACAGCATTATTAACTATGCACTGAAAAACCACAGATAATTCTGGGATATTTTTGAGCATAACAATTTTGACAGATATAAGCGATAACTTCACTTAACTGATTACTACCTCAACCATAATTAAACTCATAGTATTAAGCTACATTTACATTCAGGTCAAGATCATTCAAGAAGAAGTCAAGTCCGAACTTTATGTGCTTCAAGCAAACCAAACACATACTCATAAACTAATACAGAGAAGTTCATCATTACAGAACCGAATCTTAAGTAGGACCTGTACATTTTTTGTTAGATAAGATTTAGTAACATAACTGAATCTATTTATTAACTGGAATAACTTAATAAATCTTAAGAAGAAAACTGCCCCAGGTAGAATACACAAATGTAACACTAAATTTACTCTTTTGAAATTTGCTGAAGAGTTAAGTTTTTATTTATTTAGAACAGCCATCATCTGTGGCTAGGAAAATTATTACATATACACACATATTGCTTTTGTTATCCAGACATTAGAGTAGCAAAATAAAATTTAGTTAACAAGTCAACTCATCTAGTAATATTTTATATCTATTATAAGAAAAGCATTGCTTTAACTAGAAAAAATTCAACATGCTCAGTCTTGGCTATCATATCTAACAAGGTGCTATACCAAAAAACACTAAGACCTCAAAAAACACTGAAGAACAATTTTGTTAGTAAGAGCTCTACAAAGAGACTGCTATTTCTGTCATATCCCCAGTAATATTTTAGACCTTATATATCACAACTGTCCTTTGGAATATATATAAAAGTCTTCTTTTTTTCCTACTGGTGACCAATAGAATCTTAAGCTTCTTTGCATTTAATCATAGTATTTTTTTCTTAGTTATATTTAGTTGCTACTCACTTCAGTCAAAACACTGTATAACTGATAGAAGATTTCAAAAAGTTCATAATGGGACTAGAGAAAGACCTTCTAGTATAATGGCTGAGATTTCCAATCCCAGAATAAAACATAATTGAATTCTGTCTTGGTAATTAATGGCACTCTAAAGATTAAATGAAATAAAATCTTAGTGAAGTCATCATACATAGTAAGCATTTGGTAAGTATTGGGGTGTTTTCTTTTCTCACTCGTTATTGTTTAGCCCATAGTTACCACTGAGGTTTTTAACTCAAAGTGGAATAGGTTTTCCTTATGTTTATAAGCCTAGCCACTCTCTACTGTGCTTTAGACTAGACAGTGTGTTCTTTGAGGAGAGTAACGATACTCACCCTGTACCCCTAATTTCTACAAGTTACAGATACATGTTATAGGCACTGAGTAAAGATGTGTTGAATAAATGAATGATGGAATCAATAAATAATCAGTCGATGTGTAGATGTCTCATTGCATAGACAATGTAAGAAGGCATGAAGAGTTTCTATGTCCTAACAGAAAGAAGCCCACTGAGCTCAGTCCCTTTATTTCTAGTGTTACTTGGACTCATAATTGTTGATTCACTGATTTGAACCTTCTATCTCTCAGGCTTTCTGAAAATCAAGAAATCATTTTAAATGATTCATAACCAACTCATGCATCAGTAAACATTTAGAGAGGACAATAAGTTAATACGTTTCTAGAGAAATATTAGACTAACACTGATTTATGATTAGCAAATTAACCAAAATGCAATTAAATATATTAATATAATACAAGATGGTAAGATGTTGAGAAGTTGACTTGATTTTGAAAGGCAAGCAAATTTCCACTCAGGACACAGTGTTTTTCTGAGTTTTTATTTACCCTCTTTTACCCAAAAGCATTTATTGAACATTTACTGAATTAAGCTAGAATTCCAGGCTTGGAAGATAAGGATGAAGATGCCCTGGCCCTGCCCCAGAGGCAGTCACCATTGAGTGGGGAAAACACAAACCTGTACAACCAATGGTAACACAAATCAGGATGTGGTAAATGCTGTAGACACCAGTGGGTGTGCATTAGGTTTCCCAACACACATTATCTCTCTGTGTATATATTTCTTATATTTCATGTGTATAAAGCCCTGTACTATTCAGTACAGCAGAGTTCCAAAAATAGCACTTTTCACAGATTTTTTTAAAAATTCATAGAGTGAAATTTAATAGTTCTGCCCTTCTTTATTTAATTGAGAAAAGCAGGCGACGAAGGCTTACCTATTTCTCAGGAGGATCAAGAGCTTTTGCACTTTCAATTCCCTGTCAGTCTATATTTTTGTAAAGGATTCATACAAGTGCAAACTAAAGATTATTTTTTCATCGTCTAAGACAAATTTCTCTCCAGAATATTACAAGAAACGTCTTGCCTGCAAAAGCTGCTTGATCTTTTTTAAAGAAAAAAGCAACGAAATTAATAGGAGTAGCTCAATGAATCCCATGTTCTTCAAATAATTCAACTAAGAAAAAAAGGTTAATACTACTACAGATAATGTACATATTTACTGTTGATAAATAACTACCTAGGCAATTTTATTTTCTATATTTTCTGTGATTTCTTACTGATAACAGTGAAAAAATTATAAATATGATATAATTTTTTAAAGCCACAGATTAAGACTCAAGAGACCTGAATTCTGGATACACTTGATCACTAATTGTTGACAAGTTACTTAAAGGTCTTTGTGTATTGTCTGTGTGGCAAGAAGTTGGGAGCAACCTAACTCTGCTGGAGATGGTGTTAAACACCACTGCATACCAAGGATCCATGAGATATCTCATGAAATGAGAAGCTTCCAAAGCACATAGTTTGAAAGTAAACCCAAGTAGATAATTCTGCCTCTAAAAATACAGTATTTTATTTAAATTACTAGAATACTAAATGAGGCTCAGAGCTACAGGAAAGAAAAAAAATAAACATTATCATCAAATAAAAATTCTACCCTGAGCTTCCCTGGTGAGGCAGTGGTTGGGAGTCCGCCTGCCGATGCAGAGGACACGGGTTCATGGCCCGGTCCGGGAAGATCCCACGGATTGGCTGGGCCCGTGAGCCATGGCCGCTGAGCCTGCGCGTCCGGAGCCTGTGCTCCGCAACGGGAGAGGCCACAACAGTGAGAGGTCCGCGTACCGAAAAAAAAAAAAAATTCTACCCGGAAAGTAAATAAAGCACTCTGAGTCACAACTAGAAATATTCTGCTTGCTATGATATTTTTAAGTTACAGAATATGCATGTATATTTTCTAGATATCAAAAGCTCATAGTAAGCAAAAAAATCAGAGTCATTAAGAAAGTTCATGCTTCACTTCTCTTTATTCCTTTGCTTTAAAAGAACTCTTCCTAGAAATAGACATTCTGCATCTGTACCCAAATTTTGGGAGCTGATTTAAAAATAACTTCAACCTACAAAAAAACTTTTTGGATTAAAAGTAATAGCTGAAGTTTTAAGGCTTTTTTATTGATAATTTTTGAAATTCAGACTTAATCTTGAAATATGTAAAAAATAAACTTTTTTGTTTGTTTGTGGTTTGTTTCTTAAGTACTAATGCCCATGGTAAATGGCTAGGATCATGGACACTAAGGAAATGGCTCACAGTCATACAGCTTGCAAATGGTAGGCCCAGATATTTTAACCAGAAATTCAGGTCTGCTCATTTTTCACCAGGGCACTACCACAGTTGCAATTGATTGCATTAACCAAACATATATCATTCATTCATTAAGCAAATATTTGGTGCGAGCCCACACTATGCCAGATACTATTCTTAGTGCTACAGTACAGCAGTGTGCAAAAGAGACAAAATCCCAACCATGTGCTGCTAATTGTTCAACAAATGGCTGGGGGTGAGAGAGAGGAGAGAACTTATCGGCAGTAATTGTTTATTTACACAATGTACATATTCCTATCATGACAAAGTTCAATCTACCAACTTGACATCATTGAACTTAAAGCTGAGAAGGGATGTGCACAATCAACTCTTGTGAGCCTATGTGAGCTCACAGCACACCACTGAAAAACAATCCCTGCCCAACTGAAAAATGCATTCTAGCAGAGAGAGAGAAGCAACGTGCTAGTTACATATATAGTGTATCAGATACCAAAAAGTGTTATGGAGGGAAAAAAATAGAAAGACAGGGAAGTTGGGTAGTCGGTGTGGGATAGGCAGTATAGATTAGGAAGGGGCAACTTTAAATAGGATAGGCAGGAAAGACTCCCTTAAAAATGACATTTGAGCCAAGTCCTGAAGGTGGTGAAGGCGTGAGCCAAGTGGATAATAAAGGAAGAGCATTTGAAGGAGGGGTGTCCGGGTGGCTACATGGCAAAGGCTTGTGTATTTATTTTAAGAATTTTTACCATAAGTGAGATGGGAAGACATCTCACTTGACTGGAAGGTTTTTTTGCTTTGCTTTTTTTTGTTTTTAACCAAGGAGTGACATGATCTCACTTATATTTTTCAAATATCACTCTTGCTGATGTTTTGAGAGTAAACCATTTGGGGGTGAGCAAAAGTGGAAGCTCTTACAATAATCCAGGTTTGGATCAGAATGGTGCTGGAGAAAATGGTGAGAAGTAGTGAGATTCCAGATATATTTTTAAAGTAGCGCCAACAGAATTTGCTGACAGATTGGATGTAAATTATTGTCCAAAAGATGATTCTGAAGATTTTGCTCTAAGCAACTGGAAAGATGGATTTAGCATTTACTGAATTAGAGCAGAGCAATTTTAGAGGAAAGATCAAGGGTTTGGTTTGGTATATGTATCATTTGCTATGCCTATTAGCCATCTGAGCTGAGATATAGAACAAGCAATTGGGTTTATGAGTCTGGTTTCGGGGAGAGGTTTGTGTTGGAGATATAACTGGGGAGTATTCAAGATACTGATAATATTTAAAACACTAGGACTCAATGGGAGCACCAGAAGAGTGAATGTAAATATATTTAAGATTTAGTTAGCTATTTAACAAAAATATATTCCAGCACTGTACTCAGTTCTATGCAAGTATTAGCTCACTTAATTCTCATAAACCTAGAAGGTAGGTACTATTACTTTTTTCCCTTTTTACAAATAAACTGAAGCACAGCAAGGTTAACTAACTTGCCCAAGCTCACAAGTAAATGGCTAATCAGTGGCAGATTTGGAATTTCTAAACCAAGATGTCCAGAGTTCTAGTTAGAGAAGAGAAGTTATCTGAAAGTCTGAGGCTTTTGGCACTGCAAGAATTTACAGGTCAGGGAGATGAAACAGACAGTAAATCCCATTCATAGCACGTAACACATTTTACTTTTCCATAGAAATTCTAACTACGCTCAGGGAGAATAGATTTACCAATGTTTTGTTTCCCTTTGTATTTTTATATATTTTCTATAATCAGTACATGTTACTTCTAGAATCAGAAAATATTGTATTAAAATAATAGAAGCTGCAGAGTTTTTCTTTAAACCTGTTTCAAGGGATGCATGTCATTCTCTGTTTTCAGCCCATCGTGATGATAACATGCAATGAAAATCATTACAGAAAAAACAGAAGTGCTCTCTGCTTGGGGTATGAATAGAGTTACCATGAAATTTACTGGCCAAATAAAAATTCCTGAGAGTAAAAATGAGCACTATTAATTATGCCATGACAACAGGCTTAAGTTAGAACTACCTAAACATACTTAGAGTAGGTACAGGTACCCCAGCTGGGCTCTTTTTTAAGAATATCACTTGTATGAACACAGGAGTGCAGACTCTTATCTGGTCCATGCACAACATATTCTCACTAGTGTTCACTGTAGGTTAAAGATACCTTTATTAGTCATTATTGTTGTTTTATCTTTGTTATCAACTACTGGTTAGAACTGAACATCAGAAAACAAACTGAGCACTACCTACATATTATTATATTTCAGTACTAGAGGTACTCTACTTGGGGCTCATCAGTTCTTGGATGAAAAATAATATCATAGACTTTAGCTAGTTTGATGAATAAAACCACATTTTAAGGATTTGAAAAAGACATATTAATGATGTTAAATCTAGTAAGAAATCACTTTATGCAGTGATCAAGTACTATATTTATAAACATTAAAAAGAATTATCTTCATTCCTATTCTAACATAAATGAACTGGGGGGGGGGGAAAGCATCTAGGTACCAGCTTCTACTTCCTAAGCTACTTTTAACATTACATAAACATTAACTTTAGTGTGGAACATTTGCAAGATGGGATGGCAAAATGGAAATACAAGTGAATATACTGTACCTTGTTTTACCTGTAAGGAACACACACCTGACAAAAGGCAATTTTCACATCCAAGGTTGGTTCACTGCAGTAGTACAATAAATGGAGGCTCATAAATACCTATAGAAAAAAATGGGGGCATGAATTTCCAAATCACCTAATTATTCATTATTGAATAGTATAAACTTCAGCATAATTTGAATTATACACAAGGTTTCAGGCACTACATATATTCAGCATAATCCTTGTCCAGACCAGTACTAGGTGCTTTTCACAAATTGTAAATATTAAATAATAAAATAAGGTTTAAAAATGTCCTATCTTCTATAATGATCAATGTCATCACAATCATAAAGACCAGATATAAGAAACTGGATATACCTAATGTGTTAAAGTTAAGTACATCCTATTATAGAACACTTTCAGTTCTAGGCAACTAATTTTTAAAAATTCTCAAATACATGCTCAAGAGGATATATATATAATAAGAATATTTGTTGTAGAATAAAGGGACTATTAAATAAAATTTAATTTATAATAAAATTACAGACAGGACTTGGAATATTTGAATCAAAGCTTAGGGTATCACCATGGAAAATATTTCAAACATGATGTTGAGTGGGGAAAAAAATAAGCTTTCAAAAAAGTATGAATATCACTGTATTATTAATGTAAAATTTTAAAGTACACAAAATAATATACATTGCTTTGTTATCTACCCATATAACCATAGATTAAAGAAAATAGGACACTACGTTAACATGTATTTAATCTTGGTGGTAAGTACAAAGATTTCAAGTATATTGCTTTCTGTATGTTTAAAATATTTTTTAATGTTGTAAAGTTTTAAGGAGAGGATAATAATCTAACAGTGGAAATGCCAAATTAGGTACTGGGTTATTTGGGAATGATGAGGCAGCATCAGAAAAACCCAACCAAAATCTTATTCAGTTCAATTAAACACACTTTGTTGAATATGTATTGTGTGCAAGATACAATTCTGTGAGATTAAACAATTTTAAAACCACTATTGACACAAGACTTCTGTTTCTGGCAATATGAATGATTAGATATCTTGAAAACCACTTTCAGTGCAAAACTTCTAGAAAGGTTAGGTGAAATAGACAAAATGCCTTTTAAAATGAATAGCTGAGCTGCCCAAAAAAAGGCAAGAAAAATTCTGAAAGGCTGAAAACAATGTGAAAGGATCCATGCAGAGAAATAAATGAGCTGAAACTGTCACTCGTCCTCAGACCATCTGCTGATGTCTGAAGATCAGAAATTTAGCTTTTAAAGGGCAGCATGCAGAGTACAGGAACCAAAGCTTGGAAGCTATCTATGGTGGGAAGTTACAACAGAGACACCTGCATAAAGTTTACTATAGAAAGTTTCAAACAAAATTCTGGAGCAAGCAAAACAATCCCAGAAGGAAGGTCTGAATTGCAAGAAAAATTATTTTACATTGGAACCTGTGTAGATTTTTTAAATACAAGGAAGAATGAAAGGACTAGACTATGTGAGACATTTCTGAAGAAGAATAAGGTGGGTATTTGTGGAGGTTGGGGAGGGAGTTGCTCTACCAGAGATCAGGATTTATTATAAAGTTGTAGTAAGTAAGGTACGCAGGGTGGATACAGAGGTAGACTACTGATTAATAGAACAGAGAGCCCAGAAACAGACACATACATATATGGAAACTGATTATGCTAAATTATGTTAATATAGACATTTAAACCTGACTATATTAAAGATATCTGGGGAAAGGAGAGACTATGCATTAAACCAAGCTGAGACAATTGGTCATAAATATTGGGGCAAGGGGAGGGAGGAATTGTCCTTGTTAGAGACAATTGTCTATCGGCTTCTCATATTTCTGCATGTCTTACAGGCAGAGGCACTGGCTGCCGTTATTCCAGACTATCTTCTCAAGCATGGTTATAGAGCAAACATATCTCCTTCTGGAGCATAAGGCAGGTTTGATTGCTCTCCAGTATAATATAGGTAAGGTGGCCCTCTGGGGCAAAGGTCAGGCATGCTAACCATCCACCATAAGAGATTTGGGTTCCCTAAGCTTGGGGTTCCTCTTCAATAGCACCACTCACTGTATGTGCAGTAGTCACCTGACCTTCTTTGAGTTGTTCTGTGGGAAATGAGCCTGAGAAACTGGCATGAATTCTGACACTCTAGCTCCTGTTATTAACGTGAGTAGTAAAGAACTTTGATCTGACCCAGGAATCGCTTATCTTCTGCCAGCATTCATGAAACTGTGGCAAGCTACCTTGTTAGCTTGCAAGTAGGGTAACAGCTAAAGCTCTTCAAAGTTCTTGACAACCCCTACCTCATATTGCATACAAAACACAATTCCAGACATATTAAAATTTTCAGGAAAGGCCAAACTTTAAATAATATAGAAGGAAATGTAGTTGAATGTCTGAGGAATACATCATAAATAATATGTAAATATGCTAAGTTAAAAAGGAAACTACTGATAAAATAGACTATTTAAAATGAATCATTTCTGTTTATGAAAAAATGTGATAAAGAAGTAGTCCATAAATTTAGAAAAAATATTTGAAACACATATAACCAGAGGAAGATTTATCCAGAATCTATAAATAGCTCCTAAAATATAAGAGGAAAAAGATAAAGAACCCAACAGAAGAATGGGCAAACAATATGGAATACATTTTATTAAAAAAAGAAATATAAAAAGGCTCATAAATATATGTGTAATTTAAAGCCACATTGAGATACTGTTTTGTACCTATCATATTAATAAAAGCTGAAAAGTATGATAATATTCAGTTTTTGCAAAGCGGTTGATCAGATGGGAATATTTATACACTGCTGATAATTTTGACAGTTGGAACAACCAAATTTAGGGGGAAAATAGCATTACACAGTAAACTTCTGCATAGCCTAACACCCACCAATTCTACTTCTACACATATTTCCAGAGAAACTCTTGTGTTTTACTACCAAGATATATATAAAAGGCAGTTCATTAGAATACTTTTGTAATAGTAAAATAAATAATAAAAATTAATACTGGAAAAAGATAATCACAGAAAGACCAATGAATAAATAAACTATGGTACATTCATTTAGTGGAATACCATATGGTAATGAAATGGTTGTATAAAGAAACAAATATCAACGTGCCAAATATAAACATGGTAAATGAATGAAAAGAAGTCATGGGTAACTTTACTTACGAAAGTTACAAAATATACACAACTAAACAATATATTATTTAAGAATGTCTTTTTACTATGATAAAACTATAAAGAAAAGCAAAAGAATAAAAAATGCAAAATTCAAGAGATTGGCTATCTCCTAGGGAGGGGAAGAACACCCCTAGATAGGGGCATGCAGGGGTTTTCAATGGTATTCGTTATGACTACTTTGAGCTGAGTAGTGATGTCATGCAACATTATTTCACTATTATTCTTTAAACCCTACAGGTATAAAATATAGGCTATTTGATATGTCTGTGATATTTTATAATAGAAAAAGGTTCATGTGACACAAGGAACAAGGTCCTTCATTCTCTTGCTAGGCATTGTTGTCTCTTCATGGATGTCTGGAACAAAAACGCTTGTAAAGCCACTAATAGGAAATGATCTTAAGAAATGCTGAGCAGTGTAAAGCAGAACAATAGAAAGAACTCTGTGCTTGATGATACCATTAAACTACTGAATTAAGAAATTCTGGATTTTTCTAATTCTAGACTTTTTGTTATATGAGAAACTAAATCTGCTACAGGAAAAAAATGTTACTAAAATACAGTCATAAAATAAATAAAAAGTAAAACAAAACAACAAAAGAAAAAATTTACTCCTCAAATTTCAATCTGTGAGATTGTTTTATTGCATTTCCATGAGATTCATGCATAATTTTTGCCAGATAGTTACCTCCACTTCTTATTTTTAATTTTTTAAAAATTTAGTTTGCCCAGGTATAATTTATACACAGCAAAATGAACAGTTCTAAAGTGTGCAGATTGATGAGTTTTGACAAATGCATATATCCATGTAACTCACATTGTGATAAAGGTAAAGTCTGAAAATCCCCGTACCCTTTTCTTGACAATAGTCCCCACCCCCCATGCAACAATGTTCTAACTTCTTTCTCTCTATAGATTAGTTTTTCTTGTCCTAGAACTTATATAAATGAAATAATACAGTATATACTCTTTTTCATTGGGCTTCTTTTAGAATTCATCCATGTTGGCAAAAGTATCAGTAGTTGTTCTTTTTTTCTGCTGAGTAAAATGTATCAGTTTATCTATTCTCTATTCTGCTTTTAGACATTTTAGGTGTTTCTATTTTTTGGATATCAATAATGCTGCACGAACATTTATACACATGTATTTTTGCACAAATATGTTTTCATTTCTTTTGGGAAAAATACCTAAAGAAGGAATTGTTGGATCGTGGGATAGGAATATATTTAACTTATTAAAAATTGTCAGACACATTTTCTACCCCCTGTAGCAATGCATAAAAATTCGGTTGCTTCACATCCTTGTCAACATTTTGGTGTTGTTATCAGTTTTCTAAATTTTAATCATTCTAGTGAGTGTTTAGTAGTATTTCATTATGGTTTTATTTTTTATTTCCCTGATGACTAATAGTGTTGAGAATGTTTCTCATGAGTTTATTGGCCATTTATTTATCTTACTCGGTAGAGTGACTTTTCAAGTATAATACTTTGCCCATTTGGTGGGACTGTGGGTGGCGGAAGTGAGTTGTTTGTCTTTTTATACAAATTGCAGAAATTCTCTATTTCAGATTAAAGTTTACTGTCAGTTACATGTATTATGAATATTTTCTTTCAGTCTGTAGCTTGCATACTCAGCTTATTGATGCTTTCTTTTAGTGAGTAATATTTAATTTTTATGAAATTTATTTTATGATTTATTTTTCTTTTATTATTAGTGCTTTCTTCATTTTCTCAAGGGATCTTTCCCAATCCAAGTTCATGAGGATATTCTTCCACATTTTCTTCATGAAGCTTTACATTGTTGATTTTACTTTTAGGTCTATGATACCTCTCCAATTAACTTTAATTCGTGGTGTGATGTATATGCTGAGGTTCACTTTTATTCCTTAATGATACGCAGTTGTTCAAGCATTCTTAGTGAAAAGATTTGCCTTTCCATATTGAGTTGCCTTGCTGCCTTGGTTAAAAAATCAGTTGATTGTACCAATGCAAGTCTATTTCAGGATTCTATTCTATTCCATTTATCTGTTGTCTGTCTTCACCCTAATACTATCCTGTCTTGATAAGTGTAGCTTTATAATAGTCTTAAAATTAGGTAAGTCCCCAAATTTTTCTTCTCTTTTATTTTTGGGACTATTCTAGGCCTCTGCATTTCCACATTAATTTTAAAATCAGCCTAACATTTCAAAATTTTAAAAAAGCGTTCTAGAATTTTGATTGGGATTGCATCAGAACTATAGCTCACCTGGGAAAGAATAGATATCTTAATATTGGGTGTTTTATCCACAATCATAGTATATTTGTTCATTTACTTCAGTTCTCTTTAATTTATCACAGGAATCTTTTGTAGTTTACAGTATATAGATAGACCTTATTTTTTTTTAAGTTTATTCTTTAGCATTTATATTTTTTGATGCTATTGTAAATGGCATGTTTTCATTTCCATTTCCTAAATGCTTATTTCTAAAAATAAAGTTGATTTTTGTAAGTGATGTTGTATCTAGAACCCTATTAAATTCACTTAAATCTAGTAAATATTTTGTTGATGGTTTAGGATTTTCTTTATACACAGAAATGTCATCTGCAAGTGAAGACAGTTTTCGCTTTTCCTTTCCGATCTGACTTTTCTTGCCTAATTGTCCTGCCTCCAGTACAATATTGAAGAGAAGTGATGACTTGTTGATAATCTCTGCCTTTTAACAGGTACACTGATCCATTTTCATCTAAAGTAACTATGGATGTTATTGAGTTTAAGTCTACCATCATACAATTAGTTTTGTATTTTATCCCTATATTCTTTTTTTTTCTTGTTTTTAGCTTTATTGAAGTATAACTGACAAATAAATTGCTTAAGACATTTAAAGTGTTCAATATGGGGGCTTCCCTGGTGGCGCAGTGGTTGAGAGTCCGCCTGCCGATGCAGGGGACACGGGTTTGTGCCCCGGTCCGGGAAGATCCCACATGCCGCGGAGCAGCTGGGCCCGTGAGCCATGGCCGCGGAGCCTGCGCATCCGGAGCCTGTGCTCCGCAACAGGAAAGGCCACAACAGTGAGAGGTCTGTGTACCGCAAAAAAAAAAAAAAAAAAAATTAAAAAAAAGTTTAATATGATGACTTGTATGCATACGTTGTGAAAGAACTTCCCCAATCTAGTTAATTCACACATCCATCACCTCACATATTCCCTGCCCCCTTTATTGGTGAGACATTTAAGTTCTACTCTCTAGGAAGTTTTGATTATATAATACAGTGCTATGAACTATAGTCACCATGTTATACGTTAGATCCTCTTGTGGATCTTACTCAACTTATAATGATAGTCTGTGCCCTATTACCAACGTCTCCCTACACTATTTCTCCTCCCCCACCAAGCCAGTGGCAATCACTTATCTACTCTCTGATTTTTATACCTTGGCTATTGTGAATAATGCTGCAGTGAACATGGGAGTACAGATATCTCTCTGAGATAATGGTTTATTTTCTTTGGATATATATCCAGAAATGGGATTTCTGGATCATATGGTAGTTATATTTTCAATTTCTTTTTTTTTAAACATCTTTATTAGAGTATAATTGCTTTACAATGGTGTGTCAGTTTCTGCTTTATAACAAAGTGAATCAGTTATACATACACATATGTCCCCATATCTCTTCCCTCTTGCATCTCCCTCCCTCCCACCATCCCTATCCTACCCCTCTAGGTGGTCACAAAGCACGAAGCTGATCTCCCTGTGTTATGCAGCTGCTTCCCACTAGCTATCTATTTTACGTTTGGTAGTGTATATATGTCCATGCCACTCTATCAATCACTTTGTCCCAGCTTATCATTCCCCCTCCCTGTATCCTCAACTCCATTCTCTAGTAGGTCTGTATATTTATTCCCATCTTGCCCCTAGGTTCTTCTGATCATTTTCTTTTTTCTTTCTTTTTTTATTTTTTAGATTCCATATACGTGTGTTAGCATATGGTATGTGTTTTTCTCTTTCTGACTTACTTCACTCTGTATGAGTCTCTAGGTCCACCCATCTCACTACAAAAAACTCAGTTTCATTCTTTTTATGGCTGAGTAATATTCCATTGTATATATGTGCCACATCTTCTTTATCCATTCATCTGTTGATGGACACTTAGGTTGCTTCCATGTCCTGGCTATTGTAAATAGAGCTGCAAGGAACATTTTGGCACATGATTATTTTTAAATTATGGTTTTCTCAGAGTATATGCCCAGTAGTGGGATTGCTGGGTTGTATGGTAGTTCTATTTTTAGATTTTTAAGGAATCTCCATACTGTTCTCCATAGTGGCTGTATCAATTTACATTCCCCCAACAGTGCAAGAGGGTTCCATTTTTTCCACACCCTTTCCAGCATTTATTGTTTGTAGGTTTTTTGATGATGGCCATTCTGACTGGTGTGAGATGATATCTCATTGTAGTTTTGATTTGCATTTCTCTAATGATTAATGATGTTGAGCATTCTTTCATGTGTTTCTTGGCAATCTGTATATCTTCTTTGGAGAAATGTCTATTTAGGTCTTCTGCCCATTTTTGGATTGGGTTGTTTGTTTTTTGATATTGAGCTGCATGAGCTGCTTGTATGTTTTGGAGATTAATCCTTTATCAGTTGTTTCATTTACAAATATTTTCTCCCATTCTGAGGGTTGTCTTTTCGTCTTGTTTATGAATTCCTTTGTGGTGCAAAAGCTTTGAAGTTTCATTAGGTCCCATATGTTTATTTTTGTTTTTATTTCCATTTCTCTAGGAGGTGGGTCAAAAAGGATCTTGCAGTGATTTATGTCATAGAGTGTTCTGCCTGTGCTTTCCTCTAAGAGTTTGATGGTGTCTGGACTTACATTTAGGTCTTTAATCCATTTTGAGTTTATTTTTGTGTATGGTGTTAGGGAGTGTTCTAATTTCATTCTTTTACATGTACCTGTCCAGTTTTCCCAGCACCACTTATTGAAGAGGCTGTCTTTTCTCCACTGTATATTCTTGTCTCCTTTATTAAAGATAAGGTGACCATATATGCGTGGAGTTAACTCTGGGCTTTCTATCCTGTTCCATTGATCTATATTTCTGTTACTGTGCCAGTACCATACTGTCTTGATTACTGTAGCTTTGTAGTACAGTCTGAAGTCAGAGAGCCTGATTCCTCCAGCTCCATTTTTCTTTCTCAAGATTGCTATGGCTATTCAGGGTCTTTTGTGTTTCCATACAAATTGTGAAATTTTTTGTTCTAGTTCTGTGAGAAATGCCAGTGGTAGTTTGATAGGGATTGCATTGAATCTATAGATTGCTTTGGGTAGTAGAGTCATTTTCACAATGTTGATTCTTCTAATCCAAGAACATGGTATATCTCTCCATCTATTTGTATCATCTTTAATTTCTTTCATCAGTGTCTTATAATTTTCTGCATACAAGTCTTTTGTCTCCTTAGGTAGATTTATACCTAGATATTTTATTCTTTTTATTGCAATGGTAAATGCGAGTATTTTCTTAATTTCACTTTCAGAGTTTTCATCATTAGTATATAGGATTGCAAGAGATTTCTGTGCATTAATTTTGTATCCTGATACCTTACCAGATTCATTGATTAGCTCTAGTAATTTTCTGGTAACATCTTTAGGATACTTTATGTATAGTATCATGTCATCTGCAAAGAGCGACAGCTTTACTTCTTCTTTTCCAAATTGGATTCCTTTTATTTCTTGTTCTTCTCTGATTGCTGTGGCTAAAACTTCCAAAACTATGTTGAATAAGAGTGGTGAGAGTGGGCAACCATGTCTTATTCCTGATCTTAGTGGAAATGCTTTCAGTTTTTCACCATTGAGGATGATGTTGGCTGTGGGTTTGTCACATATAGCCTTTATTATGTTGAGGAAAGTTCTCTCTATGTCTACTTTCTGGAGGGTTTTTGTAATAAATGGGTATTGAATTTTGTCGAAAGCTTTTTCTGCATCTATTGAGATGATCATATGGTTTTTCTCCTTCAATTTGTTAATATGGTGTATCATGTTGATTGATTTGTGTATATTGAAGAATCCTTGCATTCCTGGAATAAACCCCACTTGATCATGGTGTATGATCCTTTTAATGTGCTGTTGGATTCTGTTTGCTAGTATTTTGTTAAGGATTTTTACATCTATGTTCATCAGTGATACTGACCTGCACTTTTCTTTCTTTGTGACATCTTTGTCTGGTTTTGATATCAGAGTGATGGTGGCCTCGTAGAATGAGTTTGGGAGTGCCCCCCCCTCTGCTACATTTTGTAAGAGTTTGAGAAGGATAGGTGTTAGCTCTTCTCTAAATGTTTGATAGAATTCACCTGTGAAGCCCTCTGGTCCTGGGCTTTTGTTTGTTGGAAGATTTTTAATCACAGTTTCAATTTCAGTGTGTGTGATTGGTCTGTTCAGATTTTCTATTTCTTCCTGGTTCAGTCTCAGAAGGTTGTGCATTTCTAAGAATTTGTCCATTTCTTCCAGGTTGTCCATTTTATTGGCATATAGTTGCCAATCCACCAGGTCCACATCTGATGGTGTGTTTTGGGGTGTCTGTGGCCTTCATATGATTTTGGGCAACCTCTGTGCTAATGGATGGAGTTGTGTTCCTGTCTTGCTAGTTGTTTGGCATAGGGTGTTGTGCACTGTAGTTTGCTGGTCATTGAGTTTAGCTGGGTCTTGGCATTGAGATGGAGATCTCTGGGAGATTTTCACCGTTTGATATTACGTGGAGCTGGGAGGTCTCTTGTGGACCAGTGTCCTGAACTTGGCTCTCCCATCTCAGTGGCATAGCCCTGATGCCTGGCTGGAGCACCAAGAGCCTGTCCTCCACACGGCTCAGAATAAAATGGAGAAAAGAAAGAAAGAAAGAAAGAAGAAGATAAAATAAAATAAAGTTATTAAAATAAAAAATAATTATTGGGGCTTCCCTGGTGGCGCAGTGGTTGAGAATCTGCCTGCCAATGCAGGGGACACGGGTTCGGGCCCTGGTCTGGGAGGATCCCACATGCCGCGGAGCAACTGGGCCTGTGAGCCACAACTACTGAGCCTTCGCATCTGGAGCCTGTGCTCCGCAACGGGAGGGGCCGCGACAGTGAGAGGCCTGTGCACCGCAATGAAGAGTGGCCCTCGCTCGCCACAACTAGAGAAAGCCCTCACACAGAAATGAAGACCCAATGCAGTCAAATAAATAAATAAAATAAATTTATATAAAAAAAATTATTATTAAGAAAAAAAATTTTTAAGTAATAAAAAACCAAAACACAACAAAATGGACAGACAGAACCCTAGGACAAATGGTAAAATCAAAGCTATACAGACAAAATCATACAGAAGCTTACACATACACACTCAGAAAAAGAGAAAAAGGGGGGAAAAAAATGTATCATTGCTCCCAAAGTCCACCTCCTCAATTTGGTATGATTCGTTGTCTATTCAGGTATTCCACAGATGCAGGGATGCAGGTACTTCAAGTTGATCGTGGAAATTTAATCTGCTGCTCCTGGGGCTGCTGGGAGAAATTTCCCTTTCTCTTCTTCATTTGCACAGCTTCCAGGGTTCAGCTTTGGATTTGGACCCGCCTCTTTGTGTAGGTCGCCTGAGGGTGTCTGTTCTTTGCTCAGACAGGATGGGGTTAAAGAAGCATTTAATTCGGGGGCTCTGGCTCACTCAGGCCGGGGGGAGGGAGGGGTATGGAGTTCGGGGCAAGCCTGCA